>NC_086451.1:47423901-47723901 GCF_028390025.1 Pseudophryne corroboree
GTGACTCAGTCAGTCACATACCATATCTGTGTGCACTGCTCAGGCTCAGGCCAGTGTGCTGCATCATCTATTATCTATATATAATATTATATATATCTGTCTGACTGCTCAGCTCACACAGCTTATAATTGTGGGGGAGACTGGGGAGCACTACTGCAGTGCCAGTTATAGGTTATAGCAGGAGCCAGGAGTACATAATATATTATATAGTGAGTGACCACCAGACACACAGTGCAGTTTATTTAATATATCCGTTCTCTGCCTGAAAAAAGCGATACACACAGTGACTCAGTCAGTCACATACCATATCTGTGTGCACTGCTCAGGCTCAGGCCAGTGTGCTGCATCATCTATTATCTATATATAATATTATATATATCTGTCTGACTGCTCAGCTCACACAGCTTATAATTGTGGGGGAGACTGGGGAGCACTACTGCAGTGCCAGTTATAGGTTATAGCAGGAGCCAGGAGTACATATTATATTAAAATTAAACAGTGCACACTTTTGCTGCAGGAGTGCCACTGCCAGTGTGACTGACCAGTGACCTGACCACACTGACCACCAGTATAGTTAGTAGTATACTTATATTGTGATTGCCTGAAAAAGTTAAACACTCGTCGTGTGACTTCACTTGTGTGTTTTTTTTTTTTTTATTCTATAAAAATAAAACTCATTCTGCTGACAGACAGTGTCCAGCAGGTCCGTCATTATATAATATATAATATATACCTGTCCGGCTGCAGTAGTGATATATAATAAGAATTTACTTACCGATAATTCTATTTCTCGGAGTCCGTAGTGGATGCTGGGGTTCCTGAAAGGACCATGGGGAATAGCGGCTCCGCAGGAGACAGGGCACAAAAGTAAAGCTTTTACAGGTCAGGTGGTGTGTACTGGCTCCTCCCCCTATGACCCTCCTCCAGACTCCAGTTAGGTACTGTGCCCGGACGAGCGTACACAATAAGGGAGGATTTTGAATCCCGGGTAAGACTCATACCAGCCACACCAATCACACCGTACAACTTGTGATCTAAACCCAGTTAACAGTATGATAACAGAGGAGCCTCTGAAAGATGGCTTCCTAAACAATAACCCGAATTAGTTAACAATAACTATGTACAAGTATTGCAGATAATCCGCACTTGGGATGGGCGCCCAGCATCCACTACGGACTCCGAGAAATAGAATTATCGGTAAGTAAATTCTTATTTTCTCTATCGTCCTAAGTGGATGCTGGGGTTCCTGAAAGGACCATGGGGATTATACCAAAGCTCCCAAACGGGCGGGAGAGTGCGGATGACTCTGCAGCACCGAATGAGAGAACTCCAGGTCCTCCTTTGCCAGGGTATCAAATTTGTAAAAATTTACAAACGTGTTCTCCCCTGACCACGTAGCTGCTCGGCAGAGTTGTAATGCCGAGACCCCTCGGGCAGCCGCCCAAGATGAGCCCACCTTCCTTGCGGAATGGGCCTTAACAGATTTAGGCTGTGGCAGGCCTGCCACAGAATGTACAAGTTGAATTTTGTTACAAATCCAACGAGCAATCGACTGCTTAGAAGCAGGTGCACCCAACTTGTTGGGTGCATACAGTATAAACAGCGAGTCAGATTTTCTGACTCCAGCCGTCCTTTAAATGTATATTTTTAAGGCTCTGACAACGTCCAACAACTTGGAGTCCTTCAAGTCGTCTGTAGCCGCAGGCACTACAATAGGCTGGTTCAGGTGAAACGCTGATACCACCTTAGGGAGAAAATGCGGACGCGTCCGCAGCTCTGCCCTATGTCGAATGGAAAATTAAATAAGGGCTTTTTTAAGACAAAGCCGCCAGTTCAGATACTCTCCCGGCCGAAGCCAGGGCCAGTAACATAGTCACTTTCCATGTGAGATATTTCAAATCCACATTCTTTAGTGGTTCAAACCAATTGGATTTGAGGAAATCTAAAACTACATTTAGATCCCACGGTGCCACCTTAGGCACCACAGGAGGCTGTATATGCAGTACTCCTTTGATAAAAATCTGGACCTCAGGGACTGAGGCCAATTCTTTTTGGAAGAATATTGATAGGGCCGAAATTTGAACCTTAATAGATCCCAATTTGAGACCCATAGACAATCCTGATTGCAGGAAATGTAGGAAAACGACCCAGTTGAAATTCCTCCATCGGAGCACTCCGCTGCTCGCACCACGCAACATATTTTCGCCAAATACGGCGATAATGCTTCGCGGTGACTTCCTTCCTTGCCTTTATCAAGGTAGGAATGACTTCTTCTGGAATGCCTTTTCCTTTTAGGATCTGGCATTCAAACGCCATGCCGTCAAACGCAGCCGCGGTAAGTCTTGAAAAAGACAAGGACCCTGCTGAAGCAGGTCCCTTCTCAGAAGTAGAGGCCACGGATCGTCCGTGACCATCTCTTGAAGTTCCGGGTACCAAGTCCTTCTTGGCCAATCCGGAGCCACTAGTCTTACTCCTCTTTGCCGTATAATCCTCAAAACCTTTGGTATGAGAGGCAGAGGAGGAAACACCTATACCGACTGGTACACCCAATGTGTTACCAGCGCGTCCACAGCTATTGCCTGCGGATCTCTTGACCTGGCGCAATACCTGTCCAGTGTCTTGTTGAGGCGAGACGCCATCATGTCCACCATTGGTTTTACCCAACGGTTTAATAGCATGTGGAAAACTTCTGGATGAAGTCCCCACTCTCCCGGGTGAAGGTCGTGTCTGCTGAGGAAGTCTGCTTCCCAGTTGTCCACGCCCGGGATGAATACTGCTGACAGTGCTATCACGTGATTCTCCGCCCAGCGAAGGATCCTGGCAGCTTCTGCCATTGCCCTCCTGCTTCTTGTGCCGCCCTGTCTGTTTACATGGGCGACTGCCGTGATGTTGTCCGACTGGATCAACACCGGTCTTCCTTGAAGCAGAGGTTTCGCCTGGCTTAGAGCATTGTAGATTGCTCTTAGTTCCAGAATGCTTATGTGAAGAGACTTTTTCAGGCTCGACCACACTCCCTGGAAATTTCTTCCCTGTGTGACTGCTCCCCAGCCTCTCAGGCTGGCATCCGTGGTCACCAGGATCCAATCCTGCATGCCGAATCTGCGGCCCTCCAATAGATGAGCCTCCTGCAACCACCACAGAAGGGATACCCTTGTCCTCGGCGACAGGGTTATCCGCAGGTGCATCTGAAGATGCGACCCTGACCATTTGTCCAACAGATCCCTTTGCATGGAATCTGCCGAAAGGGATTGCTTCGTAAGAAGCTACCATTTTTTCCCAGGACTCTTGTGCATTGATGTACAGACACCTTTCCTGGTTTTAGGAGGTTCCTGACCAGGTCAGATAACTCCTTGGCTTTTTCTTCGGGAAGAAAAACCTTTTTCTGAACTGTGTCCAGAATCATCCCCAGGAACAGCAGACGAGTTGTCGGCATTAATTGGGATTTTGGAATATTCAGAATCCATCCGTGCTGCTTTAGCACCTCTTGAGATAGTGCTAAACCCATCTCTAGCTGTTCTCTGGACCTTGCCCTTATTAGGAGATCGTCCAAGTATGGGATAATTAATACGCCTTTTCTTCGAAGAAGAAATATTATCTCGGCCATTACCTTTGTAAAGACCCGAGATGCCGTGGACAAACCAAACGGCAGCGTCTGAAACTGATAGTGACAGTTTTGTACAACGAACCTGAGGTACCCCTGGTGTGAGGGGTAATTGGAACGTGGAGATACGCATCCTTGATGTCCAAGGATACCATAAAGTCCCCTTCTTCCAGGTTCGCTATCACTGCTCTGAGTGACTCCATCTTGAACTTGAACTTCTTTATGTACAGGTTCAAGGACTTCAGATTTAGAATAGGCCTTACCGAGCCATCCGGCTTCGGTACCACAAAAAGAGTGGAATAATACCCCTTCCCTTGTTGTAGAAGAGGTACCTTGACTATCACCTGCTGAGAATACAGCTCGTGAATGGCTTCCAAAACCGTCTCCCTTTCTGAGGGGGACGTTGGTAAAGCAGACTTCAGGAAACGGCGAGGTGGCTCTGTCTCTAATTTCAACCTGTACCCCTGAGATATTATCTGCAGGATCCAGGGATTTACCTGCGAGTGAGCCCACTGCGCGCTGTAATTCTTGAGACGACCGCCTACCGCCCCCGAGTCCGCTTGCGAAGCCCCAGCGTCATGCTGAGGCTTTTGTAGAAGCCGGGGAGGGCTTCTGTTCCTGGGAAGGAGCTGCCTGTTGCTGTCTCTTCCCTCGTCCTCTGCCTCGTGGCAGATATGAATAGCCCTTTGCTCTCTTATTTTTAAAGGAACGAAAGGGCTGCGGTTGAAAGGTCGGTGCCTTTTTCTGTTGGGGAGTGACTTGAGGTAGAAAGGTGGATTTCCCGGCCGTAGCCGTGGCCACCAAATCCGATAGACCGACCCCAAATAACTCCTCTACGCATCGCCTGTCCACTGTCGTGTCCATAAAGCTCTTCTGGCCGAAATGGACATAGCACTTACCCGTGATGCCAGTGTGCAGATATCTCTCTGTGCATCACGCATATAAAGAAATGCATCCTTTATTTGTTCTAACGACAGTAAAATATTGTCCCTGTCCAGGGTATCAATATTTTCGATCAGGGACTCTGACCAAACTACCCCAGCACTGCACATCCAGGCAGTCGCAATATCTGGTCGTAGTATAACACCTGCATGTGTGTATATACCTTTTTGGATATTTTCCATCCTCCTATCTGATGGATCTTTAAGTGCGGCCGTCTCAGGAGAGGGTAACGCCACTTGTTTTGATAAGCGTGTTAGCGCTTTGTCCACCCTAGGAGGTGTTTCCCAGCGCTCCCTAACCTCTGGCGGGAAAGGGTATAAAGCCAATAACTTCTTTGAAATTAGCAGTTTTTTTATCGGGGCACCCCACGCTTCATCACACACGTCATTTAATTCTTCTGATTCGGTAAAAACTACTGGTAGTTTTTTCACACCCCACATAATACCCTGTTTAGTGGTACCTGTAGTATCAGCTAAATGTAACATCTCCTTTATTGCCAAAATCATATAACGTGTGGCCCTACTGGAAAATACGGTTAATTCGTCACCTTCACCACCGGAATCAGTGCCTGTGTCTGGGTCTGTGTCGACCGACTGAGGCAAGGGGCGTTTTACAGCCCCTGACGGTATTTGAGGCGCCTGGACAGGCACTAATTGAGTGTCCGGCCGCCTCATGTCGGCAAACGACTGCTTAAGCGAGTTGACGCTATCCCGTAATTCCACAAATAAAGGCATCCATTCTGGTGTCGACCCCCTAGGAGGTGACATCCTCATATTTGGCAATTGCTCCGCCTCCACACCAATAACGTCCTCATACATGTCGACACACACGTACCGACACACAGCAGACACACAGGGAATGCTCTATACGAAGACAGGACCCACTAGCCCTTTGGGGAGACAGAGGGAGAGTCTGCCAGCACACACCAAAAAGCGCTATATATGACAGGGATAGCCTTATGATTAAGTGCTCCCTTATAGCTGCTTTTATATTAATATATTGCCATTTATTTTGCCCCCCCTCTCTGTTATACCCTGTTTCTGTAGTGCAGTGCAGGGGAGAGACCTGGGAGCCTTCCTGACCAGCGGAGCTGTGACAGAAAATGGCGCCGTGTGCTGAGGAGATAGGCCCCGCCCCTTTTTCGGCGGGCTCGTCTCCCGCTATTTAGTACATTTAGGCAGGGGTAAATATCTCCATATAGCCTCTGGGGCTATATGTGAGGTATTTTTAGCCTTTTTAAAGGTTTTCATTTGCCTCCCAGGGCGCCCCCCCCCAGCGCCCTGCACCCTCAGTGACTGCCGTGTGAAGTGTGCTGAGAGGAAAATGGCGCACAGCTGCAGTGCTGTGCGCTACCTTAAGAAGACTGCAGGAGTCTTCAGCCGCCGATTCTGGACCTCTTCTTGCTTCAGCATCTGTGAGGGGGCCGGCGGCGTGGCTCCGGTGACCATCCAGGCTGTACCTGTGATCGTCCCTCTGGAGCTTCATGTCCAGTAGCCAAGAAGCCAATCCATCCTGCACGCAGGTGAGTTCACTTCTTCTCCCCTCTGTCCCTCGTTGCAGTGATCCTGTTGCCAGCAGGAATCACTGTAAAATAAAAAACCTAAGCTAAACTCTCTAAGCAGCTCTTTATGAGAGCCACCTAGAATTGCACCCTTCTCGGCCGGGCACAAAAATCTAACTGGAGTCTGGAGGAGGGTCATAGGGGGAGGAGCCAGTACACACCACCTGACCTGTAAAAGCTTTACTTTTGTGCCCTGTCTCCTGCGGAGCCGCTATTCCCCATGGTCCTTTCAGGAACCCCAGCATCCACTTAGGACGATAGAGAAATATATTTTTTATATCATTTATCATCCAGTCGCAGCAGACACAGTACGGTAGTTCACGGCTGTGGCTACCTCTGTGTCTCTGCACTCGGCAGGCAGTCCGTCCATAATTGTAATACCACCTAACCGTGGATTTTTTTCATTCTTCTTTATACATACATAGTTACATAGACATCTTCTCTTTATCAACCAGTCTATATTAGCTGCAGACACAGTACAGTACGGTAGTTCACGGCTGTGGCTACCTCTGTGTCTGCACTCGGCAGGCAGTCCGTCCATAATTGTATACCACCTAACCGTGGATTTTTTTCAGTCTTCTTTATACATACATAGTTACATAGACATCTTCTCTTTATCAACCAGTCTATATTAGCTGCAGACACAGTACAGTACGGTAGTTCACGGCTGTGGCTACCTCTGTGTCTGCAGTCGGCAGGCAGTCCATAATTGTATACTAGTATCCATCTCCATTGTTTACCTGAGGTGCCTTTTAGTTGTGCCTATTAAAATATGGAGAACAAAAATGTTGAGGTTCCAAAATTAGGGAAAGATCAAGATCTACTTCCACCTCGTGCTGAAGCTGCTGCCACTAGTCATGGCCGAGACGATGAAATGCCAGCAACGTCGTCTGCCAAGGCCGATGCCCAATGTCATAGTACAGAGCATGTCAAATCCAAAACACCAAATATCAGAAAAAAAAGGACTCCAAAACCTAAAATAAAATTGTCGGAGGAGAAGCGTAAACTTGCCAATATGCCATTTACCACACGGAGTGGCAAGGAACGGCTGAGGCCCTGGCCTATGTTCATGGCTAGTGGTTCAGCTTCACATGAGGATGGAAGCACTCAGCCTCTCGCTAGAAAAATGAAAAGACTCAAGCTGGCAAAAGCAGCACAGCAAAGAACTGTGCATTCTTCGAAATCCCAAATCCACAAGGAGAGTCCAATTGTGTCGGTTGCGATGCCTGACCTTCCCAACACTGGACGTGAAGAGCATGCGCCTTCCACCATTTGCACGCCCCCTGCAAGTGCTGGAAGGAGCACCCGCAGTCCAGTTCCTGATAGTCAGATTGAAGATGTCAGTGTTGAAGTACACCAGGATGAGGAGGATATGGGTGTTGCTGGCGCTGGGGAGGAAATTGACCAGGAGGATTCTGATGGTGAGGTGGTTTGTTTAAGTCAGGCACCCGGGGAGACACCTGTTGTCCGTGGGAGGAATATGGCCGTTGACATGCCAGGTGAAAATACCAAAAAAATCAGCTCTTCGGTGTGGAGGTATTTCACCAGAAATGCGGACAACAGGTGTCAAGCCGTGTGTTCCCTTTGTCAAGCTGTAATAAGTAGGGGTAAGGACGTTAACCACCTCGGAACATCCTCCCTTATACGTCACCTGCAGCGCATTCATAATAAGTCAGTGACAAGTTCAAAAACTTTGGGTGACAGCGGAAGCAGTCCACTGACCAGTAAATCCCTTCCTCTTGTAACCAAGCTCACGCAAACCACCCCACCAACTCCCTCAGTGTCAATTTCCTCCTTCCCCAGGAATGCCAATAGTCCTGCAGGCCATGTCACTGGCAATTCTGACGAGTCCTCTCCTGCCTGGGATTCCTCCGATGCATCCTTGCGTGTAACGCCTACTGCTGCTGGCGCTGCTGTTGTTGCCGCTGGGAGTCGATGGTCATCCCAGAGGGGAAGTCGTAAGCCCACTTGTACTACTTCCAGTAAGCAATTGACTGTTCAACAGTCCTTTGCGAGGAAGATGAAATATCACAGCAGTCATCCTACTGCAAAGCGGATAACTGAGGCCTTGACAACTATGTTGGTGTTAGACGTGCGTCCGGTATCCGCCGTTAGTTCACAGGGAACTAGACAATTTATTGAGGCAGTGTGCCCCCGTTACCAAATACCATCTAGGTTCCACTTCTCTAGGCAGGCGATACCGAGAATGTACACGGACGTCAGAAAAAGACTCACCAGTGTCCTAAAAAATGCAGTTGTACCCAATGTCCACTTAACCACGGACATGTGGACAAGTGGAGCAGGGCAGGGTCAGGACTATATGACTGTGACAGCCCACTGGGTAGATGTATGGACTCCCGCCGCAAGAACAGCAGCGGCGGCACCAGTAGCAGCATCTCGCAAACGCCAACTCTTTCCTAGGCAGGCTACGCTTTGTATCACCGCTTTCCAGAATACGCACACAGCTGAAAACCTCTTACGGCAACTGAGGAAGATCATCGCGGAATGGCTTACCCCAATTGGACTCTCCTGTGGATTTGTGGCATCGGACAACGCCAGCAATATTGTGTGTGCATTAAATATGGGCAAATTCCAGCACGTCCCATGTTTTGCACATACCTTGAATTTGGTGGTGCAGAATTTTTTAAAAAACGACAGGGGCGTGCAAGAGATGCTGTCGGTGGCCAGAAAAATTGCGGGACACTTTCGGCGTACAGGCACCACGTACAGAAGACTGGAGCACCACCAAAAACTACTGAACCTGCCCTGCCATCATCTGAAGCAAGAAGTGGTAACGAGGTGGAATTCAACCCTCTATATGCTTCAGAGGTTGGAGGAGCAGCAAAAGGCCATTCAAGCCTATACAATTGAGCACGATATAGGAGGTGGAATGCACCTGTCTCAAGTGCAGTGGAGAATGATTTCAACGTTGTGCAAGGTTCTGATGCCCTTTGAACTTGCCACACGTGAAGTCAGTTCAGACACTGCCAGCCTGAGTCAGGTCATTCCCCTCATCAGGCTTTTGCAGAAGAAGCTGGAGGCATTGAAGGAGCTAAAAGGGAGCGATTCCGCTAGGCATGTGGGACTTGTGGATGCAGCCCTTAATTCGCTTAACAAGGATTCACGGGTGGTCAATCTGTTGAAATCAGAGCACTACATTTTGGCCACCGTGCTCGATCCTAGATTTAAAGCCTACCTTGGATCTCTCTTTCCGGCAGACACAGGTCTGCTGGGGTTGAAAGACCTGCTGGTGACAAAATTGTCAAGTCAAGCGGAACGCGACCTGTCAACATCTCCTCCTTCACATTCTCCCGCAACTGGGGGTGCGAGGAAAAGGCTCAGAATTCCGAGCCCACCCGCTGGCGGTGATGCAGGGCAGTCTGGAGCGACTGCTGATGCTGACATCTGGTCCGGACTGAAGGACCTGACAACGATTACGGACATGTCGTCTACTGTCACTGCATATGATTCTCTCAACATTGATAGAATGGTGGAGGATTATATGAGTGACCGCATCCAAGTAGGCACGTCACACAGTCCGTACTTATACTGGCAGGAAAAAGAGGCAATTTGGAGGCCCTTGCACAAACTGGCTTTATTCTACCTAAGTTGCCCTCCCACAAGTGTGTACTCCGAAAGAGTGTTTAGTGCCGCCGCTCACCTTGTCAGCAATCGGCGTACGAGGTTACATCCAGAAAATGTGGAGAAGATGATGTTCATTAAAATGAATTATAATCAATTCCTCCGCGGAGACATTGACCAGCAGCAATTGCCTCCACAAAGTACACAGGGAGCTGAGATGGTGGATTCCAGTGGGGACGAATTGATAATCTGTGAGGAGGGGGATGTACACGGTGATATATCGGAGGGTGAAGATGAGGTGGACATCTTGCCTCTGTAGAGCCAGTTTGTGCAAGGAGAGATTAATTGCTTCTTTTTTGGGGGGGGTCCAAACCAACCCGTCATATCAGTCACAGTCGTGTGGCAGACCCTGTCACTGAAATGATGGGTTGGTTAAAGTGTGCATGTCCTGTTTTGTTTATACAACATAAGGGTGGGTGGGAGGGCCCAAGGACAATTCCATCTTGCACCTCTTTTTTCTTTTCTTTTTCTTTGCATCATGTGCTGATTGGGGAGGGTTTTTTGGAAGGGACATCCTGCGTGACACTGCAGTGCCACTCCTAGATGGGCCCGGTGTTTGTGTCGGCCACTAGGGTCGCTAATCTTACTCACACAGTCAGCTACCTCATTGCGCCTCTTTTTTTCTTTGCGTCATGTGCTGTTTGGGGAGGGTTTTTTGGAAGGGACATCCTGCGTGACACTGCAGTGCCACTCCTAGATGGGCCCGGTGTTTGTGTCGGCCACTAGGGTCGCTAATCTTACTCACACAGCTACCTCATTGCGCCTCTTTTTTTCTTTGCGTCATGTGCTGTTTGGGGAGGGTTTTTTGGAAGGGACATCCTGCGTGACACTGCAGTGCCACTCCTAGATGGGCCCGGTGTTTGTGTCGGCCACTAGGGTCGCTAATCTTACTCACACAGCTACCTCATTGCGCCTCTTTTTTTCTTTGCGTCATGTGCTGTTTGGGGAGGGTTTTTTGGAAGGGCCATCCTGCGTGACACTGCAGTGCCACTCCTAGATGGGCCCGGTGTTTGTGTCGGCCACTAGGGTCGCTAATCTTACTCACACAGCTACCTCATTGCGCCTCTTTTTTTCTTTGCGTCATGTGCTGTTTGGGGAGGGTTTTTTGGAAGGGCCATCCTGCGTGACACTGCAGTGCCACTCCTAGATGGGCCCGGTGTTTGTGTCGGCCACTAGGGTCGCTAATCTTACTCACACAGCTACCTCATTGCGCCTCTTTTTTTCTTTGCGTCATGTGCTGTTTGGGGAGGGTTTTTTGGAAGGGCCATCCTGCGTGACACTGCAGTGCCACTCCTAGATGGGCCCGGTGTTTGTGTCGGCCACTAGGGTCGCTTATCTTACTCACACAGCGACCTCGGTGCAAATTTTAGGACTAAAAATAATATTGTGAGGTGTGAGGTATTCAGAATAGACTGAAAATGAGTGTAAATTATGGTTTTTGAGGTTAATAATACTTTGGGATCAAAATGACCCCCAAATTCTATGATTTAAGCTGTTTTTTAGTGTTTTTTGAAAAAAACACCCGAATCCAAAACACACCCGAATCCGACAAAAAAAATTCGGTGAGGTTTTGCCAAAACGCGTTCGAACCCAAAACACGGCCGCGGAACCGAACCCAAAACCAAAACACAAAACCCGAAAAATTTCAGGCGCTCATCTCTACATAATACCCTTATTTTTGGTACTTGTAGTATCAGAAATATGTAACACCTCCTTCATTGCCCTTAACATGAAACGTGTGGCCCTAAAGGAAAATACGTTTGTTTCTTCACCGTCGACACTGGAGTCAGTGTCCGTGTCTGTGTCTGTGTCGACCGACTGAGGTAAATGGGCGTTTTTACAAGCCCCTGACGGTGTCTGAGACGCCTGGACAGGTACTAATTTGTTTGCCGGCCGTCTCATGTTGTCAACCGACCTTGCAGCGTGTTGACATTATCACTTAATTCCTAAATAAGCCATCCATTCCAGTGTCGACTCCCTAGAGAGTGACATCACCAATACAGGCAATTTGCTCCGCCTCCTCACCAACATCGTCCTCCTACATGTCGACACACACGTACCGACACACAGCACACACACAGGGAATGCTCTGACAGAGGACAGGACCCCACTAGCCCTTTGGGGAGACAGAGGGAGAGTTTGCCAGCACACACCAAAAACGCTATAATTATACAGGGACAACCCCTTATACAAGTGTTTTCCCTTATAGCATTTTTATATATGTAATCATATCGCCAAATAAGTGCCCCCCCTCTCTGTTTTAACCCTGTTTCTGTAGTGCAGTGCAGGGGAGAGCCTGGGAGCCTTCCTCACAGCAGAGCTGAGCAGGAAAATGGCGCCGTGTGCTGAGGAGAATAGGCCCCGCCCCCTTTTCGGCGGGCTCTTCTCCCGGAGTTTGTGAGATCTGGCAGGGGTTAAATACATCCATATAGCCTCAAGGGCTATATGTGATGTATTTTAGCCATAAAAAGGTATTATACATTGCTGCCCAGGGCGCCCCCCCCAGCGCCCTGCACCCTCAGTGACAGTTGGTGACTGTTGGTGAAGTGTGCTGACAACAATGGCGCACAGCTGCAGTGCTGTGCGCTACCTTATGAAGACTGAAAGTCTTCTGCCGCCTGTTTCTGGACCTCTCCAACTTCGGCATCTGCAAGGGGGGTCGGCGGCACGGCTCCGGGACGAACCCCAGGGTGAGACCTGTGTTCCGACTCCCTCTGGAGCTAATGGTGTCCAGTAGCCTAAGAAGCAAATACATCCTGCACGCAGGTGAGTTTTCTTCTCTCCCCTAAGTCCCTCGTAGCAGTGAGCCTGTTGCCAGCAGGACTCACTGAAAATAAAAAACCTAACTTAAACTTTTATTCTAAGCAGCTCAGGAGAGCCACCTAGATTGCACCCTTCTCGTCGGGCACAAAAATCTAACTGAGGCTTGGAGGAGGGTCATAGGGGGAGGAGCCAGTGCACACCACCTGATCCTAAAGCTTTTATTATTGTGCCCTGTCTCCTGCGGAGCCGCTATATCCCCATGGTCCTGACGGAGTCCCCAGCATCCACTAGGACGTCAGAGAAATAGGGGCAAAAAAAAAAAAAAAAAAGAATCGATAACTTCTACCGCTTTCAAAAAGGTCAATGGAAGCTGAAATAACTACCTCATGGAAGCCAGATACAGTATACCAAACAGTACTTAGCAGAGTTAGGAATGAGTGCTTATGAAATACAATAACATTTTGTCATAATATTTCAGAAACTGCATGGTTGGTCTCTTGCACTCTTTTGCTCTAATACACCACCTGCTTTAAGATTTATATTCAAAAACATTATGTCTCCATAATCCCAAAAACGTCAGTCTTCTTGGAAAGTGGTTTGTTCCTTTGTAAGGGAAAGAGAACAAATGTTCTCAAACAACGGTTTCTCAATTTCTTTTTCCTCTGGGAAGGGATTGTGGATTCACAGGAATATCTGAGCATTTCTGTAATCAGAAAGCAGCGACTTTCTACAAATGTTTACATTACATTACGTTTGGCAAAAAAAAAAAAAAGTACAGAATCCCATTTAGGATGTCTTCACCAAATCGTAGACATAAATATGGAAATCGTCATCAATCTTAATGAAGTACACAGATGTTTTAGCTTCAACTTGATGAATAACCATGCCAGTCCTTTTTGAGCCATCTTCTTTGGCATATTCCACTTGCTTGCCCACCAGGCTGTCCACAACCTCCCCTGGTTCTCTTTCAGCTGGAGGGGAATCATTTGAGTCTGGCATGATCCGAAGATCTCCTTCTTTATAGTCATCTAAAAGTTGATACATATATAAGACTGGGTCCTTTTCATAGGTTATATAATAATAAAGCCATGTGTTCATAATAGGTGCTCGTGCTAATACCATCCCTCGCCACTCATCCTTGGAACCATCCTCTATTTCAAACATATGCTCCACTGCTTTACCAATCATTGTGTCAGCCAAATGGGCATCGCTGATTCGGGATGAGGCAACTCTGTCTGGTAGAACTTCAAGAGCAGACACCCTTTCATCCTTGTGAAGCTCAAGTCCAAAGACACAATCAAATCCATCATACTTTATAAGATAGAGGGAGGGATTCACTGGTACTTGATCCAGAACTGTTCCTTTCCACTGGGTTATTGGCCCACTGCCCTCTTTCCACCCATGCTGTATTCTACAGCCTACAATATTTCGCCTTGGCCGGGAGATTGGTTTACTTGGTCCCATATTGTTTCGATGTTTCTTACGAGATGTTCTTTTCTTCATCATATTTGCAGAAACACCTGCATGTGCTGCATCAGCTCTTGATCGCTGAGCGGCCGCCTTTCCAAATGGAGTCTTCATTCATCTGTGTATTAAAGGGCAGCAGGGCTGCCGAACTAGGGTGAAAAGTGTAGTCACTCCAAGTTTGTTGTAGTCCTTCCAGTCTACATGAAAAAGATCCCCTTCCTTTCCACCTTTCAGAAAAACTCCGACCCTCAATTGCTGTGACCAGAAGTCACTTATCTGGGGCAGATAGGATGTGTTTCCCTCCACTCCCCCTGCTGGTGATGGCTGCGGCACAGTGCTCCCCTGCGGCCAGTTGCCCCAATCCTCCTCCTCCCTCCTTTGTCAGACTCCGTCACCACCACTGTGCGCTGCTGTGGAAGAGCAGCTCCCGCCTCACTCCCCCTGAACTTCCAAGCCCTCCGCTCAGACACTCCAGCACTCGTTCCCTTCCCTCACCCCCTCCCTCTCCACACACTGCCAGATTTGGAGCTGGCTGCTACTATACGGCCGCCTGTCACTCTGCTGCCAGGACCAGGCCTCGCCTTCCTGACAAATACTGATCCCTCCAGAGCTGCATACTGTATACTGTACTGTGCGACGTGTGTTATACACCTGGTGATTATACACCCTGTAATCTGTACTGAGCGATGTGTGAGATACACCTGGTAATATCTGTGCTCAGTGTGCTGCATTGTGGGGACCACCAGTATATAATTATAGTAGTACAGTACAGTAGGCCATTGCTGTATCTTGCAGTTCTGTGTCACTGCAAGTATCCATTCCATATCTGTGCTGCATTGTTGTGAGCAGTATATAGTAGGACAGTGCAGCATTTTGGTGACCAGCAGTATACATATAGTACAGTACAGTAGGCCATTGCTGTATCTTGCAGCTCCGTGTCAGACTCAGTTCTAGTATCCTGATCAGTGGTCAATATCTGCTGCATTGTTGTGACCAGTATATAGTAGTACAGGGCAGCATTGTGGTGACCACTAGTATATAGTAGTACAGTACAGTAGGCCATTGCTGTATCTTGCTGCTCTGTGTCACTCCTTTTTTTTTTTTTTTATGTTTTTATTGAGAATTTTTCAATAATGAATACAAACAGACAATCGGTATCAAAAATCCATGTAGCATTAGAATTGTACAAATCAGATTGTGATAAGATGGAGGGGATCATAAACCGTCATCTCAAAAACGTATTCTTCAAACAACTCCCCAGAGATATAAAGAATGACAATACACATAACCAATAAAATAAACAAATTCGAAAGAACATTCAACCACACATTCATACCACAAGACACACAGATGGAAAAAAGGGAAGGGGGGGAGGGGGGGAGAGGAGATCAGGACTACCCTACCAGTAGTCAAGAAGAGAATAAATTATTTTTTGTTTTTTAAAAACATATATTGGGGCAATAACAGAACAAATAGACAAAATGATCAGTCATCAAACACAGTTTTGTAAGATGTCAACGAAAGCCCGTCAAACAGTTGTAATATATGAGTGCGCTGCAAAGGAGCTAAGGATTCCACCAGGGGGCCCCATTTCTTATAAAAGAGGGTTACTTTGGTACCTAAATCTGGCAAGGTGGATTGCCTCTCAAAGTATAATAGTGTTATCAAAGAGGATTTCAAAACTTCCAACCTTGGGGGGGACGCACAGTTCCATTGAGTTAAAATCAGTTTCTTCCCAACTGTAAGAATCACCCGTAATAGGGGAATAAAATTTGAGTGAGAGCGAGGTAAGTTCCAGGTCGAAACAAACATGCCCAGAAAGGAATCCGGAGTCAGGGGGATGTTAATACCAAAAGTGTGGCTTATATACATTGTACCTAGTGCCAAAACTTCATTATCTTGGGGGCAATGCCAGAAATTATGCATAAAGGAGGCATCTGGTGCCTTACACTTGGGGCACCTGCCTGATTCCGCAGGAACCATATGTTTCCGCCTTCCCTGCGATATATAGGCTCTGTGTAAAAACTTGTAATGAGTTTCCTGCAGTTGGGAAGAGTGTAACACTTTAAATACATTTGGTACAACTTTAAAGGTATCTGCCCAAGCTACATCCTGGGAAAAATCAACACTCCAACTCTGTGACCAAAGTAACCACATCTTATTTAACTTATTACCCATAGGTAGTAGGTCCCAGTAAATCCATTGGGTCTTAAAACCTTGTTTGTTCGTCCTAGTGAGCAAAGCTACCGGGGGTTCAGGCCCATCCTCGGACCTCCACACAGGCGGTAAGGACTGGACATAGTGGAGAAGTTGGAGATACATACAAAAGTCTGAGCAATGAAGCCCAAACTTCTCCACTAGGTCCTGAAAGGAGTACAGAACACCTCCTGGATCAAAAACATCTCTCACCACCGCTATACCTTTCTGTTTCCAATTTTGAAACCTGATGTTTTCCAAAGCCGGTGTAAAACAAGGGTTGCCCAAAAATGGAATAAATCCAGATTGCCCAGGATGTCTAATTAAGGCAAAATGTATGGTCCCCCAAGCTTGGTAAGTATCCCAAAATAGTATATTGTTCTTGACACTTAAGGGTAACAGATTTTTTGGGGTATGTATCAGTGCACGCAGATCATACGGTGCCACAAGGGCTTGTTCAATATCATAGTTAGCATAGGTGGAAGACTCTAATAGCCAATCTGAAAGGTATCTAAAAGAAACTGCCCTGGAGAACGCTGCTTAATCCGGTACCGCTAGACCACCATTGGGTTTCTTAAGCTTTAGTTTGGATAGGGCTATGCGGGATCGTTTTCCACTCCATAAAAATTTTGTGAATAGTCTGTCATAAGCAAGAAGATCAGCCTTGTTAAGTTGAAGAGGTAATAATTGAAGAGCATAAGAAATCTTAGGGAATATGATGCTTTTTAGTATGGCTACTCTACCTAGTAAGGAGATAGGGAGCGTAGACCAAGAAAATAAAGATTGCGACACCATAGTCAGGATAGGAGAAAAATTAACTAAATAAAGATTTGAAAGCTCTATAGGGATAAGGATGCCCAAGTATTTAAGTGTGGAAGTCTTAAATGTAAATTGCGACAGGACAGGAGAGGAGGCCATGTGTAATGCGGGGGGTTAAGTGGTAAAAGTTCGGATTTAGACATGTTAATTCTTTATCCAGCAAAGGAGACGAACTTGAATAGCAAGGACATTATGGCTGGTATCGATTTGTGGGGGTCTGTAATAAACAATAATATGTCATCAGCAAAAAGGCTTAATTTCAATTCTTGATGACCGATAGAAATTCCAGAAAACTGCGGGAGTTCTCTCAAAGCTACAGCCAGAGGCTCTATAGCTAGTGCGAACAGTAAGATGGATAGGGGGCAGCCCTGTCGGGTACCTCTATGCAATTGTACTGGTTCAGAGAGATAGCCATTGCAGAGTATACGAGAGCTTGAGGAGGCATACAGGGTCTGCAGCACACTGGAGAGGCTCAGCGGAAACCCAAAGTGTGATAACGTGGTAAACAGATGATCCCAACTGACTAAATCAAAAGCTTTCACAGCATCTATAGACAATATAAAGTGTGGGTTCTGGTCCCCACTGAGCCCCACCCAGTGCGCCGCAGCCAGGACTTTTTGAATATTGTTAGAGGAGTGTTGTCCAGTGATAAATCCAGTCTGGTCTATATGAATTAAAGAGGGTAAAAGGGGTTTTAATCTGTCTGCTAAAATTTTTGTAAATAATTTGTAATCTACAGTTAGTGAGATGGGCCTATAGCTGCCCGGGAGATTAAGGTCTTTCCCCGGTTTAGGGAGAAGACGAATCATGGCGCCATTAAAGTATCGTGGGATTTTATGGGAACACAAAATAACGTTGAACACGTCCGTCAGGGTTTTCACTATGCGAGAATGTAGGATTTTATAAAATTCCCCTGAAAAACCATCGGGACCTGGAGTCTTAACTGGCTTCAGAGACCTTATTGCTTTCTCAACTTCTGGAAGAGTAATTGGAGCACAGATGCCATTAGCCAGAGAAGAATCAAGAACCGGTAACTGCAGAGACTGCCAAAAAGAAGATTTAGAATCCAAATCAATCTGGGGGGTTGCATATATATCCGAGTAAAAACTGGAAAGCACAGCCGCTACATCTCTAGATTCTGTAGCAAGGGAAGCATCAGGGCGTTTAAGCGCCTGTATAAGCGAGTCTGGAGAAACTCCCTTTAATAAATTTGATAACAGTCGTCCTGTTTTATTTCCAAAACGGTGAAACCTATGATTTTTATAGAAGGCATGTCTATCTCCTAAGGTTTTTAAAGTGGCCTCAAAGTGGGTTTTAACTGCAAGGTAGAGACGTCTGGAGGATAATGTGGGTTTCGTCTTAAAAGTAGTATAAGTCTCAGTCAATGTCTGTTGGGCTAATTTAAAAGTGGCAGCAAACTACTTTTTGCGGCGAGATACAAATTCTATTATACGACCTTGAAGAACAGCTTTTGCGGCCTGCCAAAAAAGTTGAGGGTCAGTTAGAGCCATGTCAGCATTTTCCTCTTGAAAGTCCTCCCAAAACACTATCAATTGTTCTCTAAAGGAAACAGAGGAGGCAAAATCAGTAGGAAATCGCCACCTCCTAAAAGCACCCACATCCAGAGAAGTAGAAAATTCGACCGAAACCAAAGAATGATCAGAGATGGCCATAGGTTCTATACTAGTCTGCACCGAACTAGGGATTAAAGAATCAGACAATAGGAGGAAGTCTATACGTGACAATGTATGATGAGCGGCAGAGAGACATGTAAATTCCTTCTCCGTAGGGTGAAAGAATCTCCACACATCAGTAGTCTTCAATTGTTGAATTATACATGGAATACCAAGCTTGGGGGGGATCTCGAGTGTGTGGAAGAATTAGTATCCAGTATTTTCGAGGATATCATATTGAAATCCCCGCCTATAATTAACGGCATAGATGAATACGGGAGAAGTTTTGAAATGAGTAGGCGGATAAATTGTTTAGAGTACTTATTGGGGGCATAAACGGCGCAGAAAACATATCTCATATTATAAACATCAATTTCCAGTACTATAAACCGGCCTTCTGGGTCTGGGACTTATCTGGATCGGGAGTCGGGATCTGGCTAGAATCATAACACCTCTAGCTTATTGTGGAATAGGGGGCATCAGCAAGAACACGCCAGCCTAAAGTACCCAATTTTTGGGCTTCGGGGGAGAGGAGATGTGTTTCCTGCAAGAGTACAAAATCTAACTTCAATTTATTCAGGTACATGAGACATTTTTTTCTTTTGATCGGTGAGTGTATACCACCGACGTTCCAGGTCGCTACTTTAAGAGTAGCCATAAATCCGTCTTATATTGAGAAAGACAGACAGACAATACATAAAACAGTGTAATAATAATAACAATTCGTGAACAGAAAAGTAATGAAATACTGGGGGGAACCTGAGGAAGGGGAAGGGGGAGGGGGGGGGGGACACAAGACAACCAGACATACCCAGCCACACCAAAACAACACATAAACATATTAACAGTAAAACAAAAAACACAGTTTCAGATAATTTGTTGCTTGGAAAACTTTGAATTCTCTCTTCAAGAGACTTCACTGCAGGCAAGGAAGGCCTTGCACTATGCAGCATGGAGGTACTCACTCCTAGCCACCACCACCTATCATAATCAAAAAAGGGAGTACTGGTTACCCAAACATAAATATATGACCACAGGAAAGGAGAGAACAGTACGGAGACTGCCCCTGTCTGAAGACATGTCCAGAGCCAGACAAGGTGTACATGACTGCAAGACCACATCCAAAACATTAGGGGAAAATAAAATGACAAGGGCACTGCAGAAACGATCAGCTATCATGTGTAAATTGGAAAATTACACATTATCCATGAAATTCCTGGGTCAACATAGTCAGCCTCATTCTCGGAACGATTTGCTTCGGAGATATATGCCTCTGCATCCTCAGGAACTGTGAAATCTTTAAATGAGGCACCTTCAAATACCCACAATCTCGCCGGTATAGCAAGGCGAACTTACGCCCCGCTTGGGCCAATTTAGAACAGGTAGGGGAAAAAGCTTTACGCAGCCTGGTAAGCTCGGGAATAGTCTTGGAACACTAAGAGCCGAGATTCTTCCCAAATGAGATCCTTCTTCTTGCGTGATGCAGACCACAGGGCTTCTTTGTGTAAGAAGTTGAGGCATCGAAACAGCTCTGGTCTGGGTCTAGCAGAGGCAGAGGAAGACATATGCGCAGGACCCGTCCTATGGGCCCTTTCCACAACTAAATCGGAACAAATGTCAGGTAACCCAATAAATCAGGCAGGGTATTACGCAGAAAGTCATACAACGCGGGTCCTTTGATGGCTTCCGGAAGGCCAATCAGACGGAGGTTGTTTAGCGATCTCGATCTGTTCTCGAGATCGTCCAACTTCGCCCTCACCATTGCATCACAATCATGTAACTTGATCATTCCCTCCTTCATGTCAGCTATAGCTCGGAAATTTTCCCCAGCAGTGTGTTCAACATGAGAGATACGTTTAGCAAGTTGTTTACACTGACTCTTTATATCAGTAACTGCTTGTTGCAAAGCTACAGCATGTGTTTGTGCTTGTTCCTGGAGCAGGGGCTGCACTGTCTCTCTCACTGCTTTAACTATCTTGGTAGGACAGAGGGAGGTCAGGGGGCTGCTCAGCGTTGGGAGGATGTTTACTTGACCTTTTTGAAGCAGGTCCGTCAGCCTGTGGCTCAGAGGCAGGGTCCCCGGCATCAGGCTGAGTGGCAGGTGCTATTTTGGATGTGGACCTGTGATCAGGATCGGGCCGCGAACGGGCTGATTTCCCCGGCATCCCGGCCAGGAAGCAATCCATACACGGGGGGGAGGGGGGGGCTGTGTAAGCCTGAATATTCAGTGATGGTCCCTGGGACCAGGGGGATGCTGGGTAGTGAGTGGTCCAGTGTGCAGTGTGTCTGGAGTTGGTGATGGAATAAACAGCACAGCAGTGAACTCACATGTCTCTGTGTCCTGATGACTGGATTTACAAAGATATGAACAAAACATGGTGTCAAAAGAAGTGTAACTTGGACTGCTAGTGCACTCAGAGTGTGAAAGAATCTTGCAGAAGTCTGTAAGGCTGTGATACGCAGTGTCTGCAAAGCCTGCCATGTGCTCCTCTCTTCAAACACTGAGTAACCATGGATAAACTAGCTCCTCCAACCGGCATGCTGATGTCTGGTAACTTGTCTGAAAACTGGAAAAGATTTAAGCAAAGGTTTAATATATATCTTGCTGCATGTGGAGCTGATACAGAGGCTGACAAAACTAAGGCATCCATTTTCCTCCATGTGATAGGAGAGGATGTGCTGGACATTCATAATAGTTTTCAGTTTGATGAGGGGCAGAATATGGTGCTATCTTCTCTAATGCAAAAGTTTGAGGATTACTTTGTGCCAAGGAAAAATGAGACATATGAAAGATATAAGTTTTTCACATGTGATCAGAAGTCTGAAGATGGATTTGATCAGTATGTTACAGAGCTGCAATCACTCAGTAAAACCTGTGAGTTTGGTGATTTAAAGGATTCACTGATTAGAGATCGTATTGTCTGTGGAATACCTGATAATGGACTCAGAGAGAGATTGCTGAGAGAGCAAGACCTAACACTAGACAAGGCAGTGACTATGTGTAGATCTGCAGAAATAACTAGTTTTCAAGCCAAAACGTTACACAAGGACGCTGATGCTGCTGTATATGTAGTGCAGAAAACAGAGCAAAACAAACCTCCATTCTCAGGAATGAAGCAGTCTAAGCCACAGTCTATTAAGGAAATGTGTAGTAGATGTGGAAATGCTCACAATCCTAAAATGTGCCCTGCTTATGGTAAAACCTGCATGAAATGTGGTAGACTTAATCACTTTGCCAAATGCTGTAAAATTAAAAGTAAAACAACCAAAGTGCATGCTGTTAAACAAACAAATGAATTCTTTGTGGATTGCATTGAACTTTGCAGTGCAGATAAGAAAGAATGGATTGTCCCTTTAACTGTGAACGAGATTGTCATTCCCTTTAAGCTTGATACTGGCGCGCAGGTGAATTTAATATCATTTCAAGACTATAAGAGTTTTAGAGTAAAACCTAAAATTCATCCAGCCAAAGTGAAAGTTACAGGGTACACTGGGGAGGAAATTCCTGTGAAAGGTACATGCTTAGTGACACTGAAATATAAGGGACAACAGTTTAAAACATCTCTACTGATTGTGGATAAATATGTGCAACCGATTCTAGGATTAAGTTCCTGTGAGAAACTAAGCTTGCTAAAGAAAGTTTTTATGGTGACATCACAAATAGAAGATGACTGCAAATCGATGTTTACAGAATACAGAGACTTGTTTGAAGGTGTAGGTTGTTTGCCTGGAGAGCATAAAATAAATATAGACACGCAAGTTTCTTCAGTGATACACCCCTGTAGAAAAGTGCCGTTTGCGCTGAGAGAAAAACTGAAACAAGAGTTAAATCGCATGGAAGCCTTGGGTGTGATACAGAAAGTTGATGAGCCTACTGAATGGGTAAGCTCCTTAGTAATTGTTGAAAAGAAAAATGGACAACTCAGAATATGTCTAGACCCCAGAAATTTAAACAAAGCTATTAAACGAGAACATTTCAAACTACCAACCAGAGATGAAATCATGTAGCAATTTGCGGGAGCAAAATGGTTCAGTAAATTGGACGCATCTTCAGGATTCTGGCAAATGAAGCTTGATGAGGCCAGCTCAAAGCTTTGTACATTTAATACACCAGAAGGTCGATACAGATTTCTTAGACTACCATATGGAATTTTGTCTGCTCCACAAGTATATCAGAAAAAGATACACATGATTTTTGAGCATATTCCAGGTGTTGAAACAATGATGGATGACATTATTCTCTGGGGATCTACAAAGGAAAAACATGATTCCAGATTGAAACAAGTAATGGAACTTGTCAAGAAAGTGAAGCTAAAGCTAAACAAGGACAAATGTGAATTTGGCGTGAATACACTTACCTTTATAGGCGACGTGGTCTCGGATCAAGGTGTAAAACCAGACCCAAGGAAAATATCAGCCATAGTGAACATGGAACGTCCTAACAACAAAGACGACGTCAGAAGATTCCTAGGAATGATTACCTACTTAGGAAAGTTTATTTCTCAACTCTCTGAACGAACATCCTCTCTTAGATGGTTGTTGGACAAAGATAACGAGTGGATGTGGTCACATGAACAAGAAGAAAGTTGGCAAAACTTGAAACAGATCATTACAGAGCAACCAGTGCTAAAATTCTTTGATCCTGCGAAAAGAATAAGAATTTTAGCGGATGCTTCACAATTTGGCCTAGGCTCAGTGCTCTTACAAGAACATGAGGATACATGGCAACCAGTAATCTATGCATCAAGAGCACTGACAAGTGCTGAAACAAGGTATGCTCAGATAGAAAAAGAACTTCTAGCGATCACATATGCATGTGAGCGATTTTCATCAGTTTGTGTATGGTCAAACATTTACAGTGGAAACTGACCACAAGCCATTGGTAGCTATCATGACTAAATCATTGCATGACTGTCCCATGAGAATTCAACGAATGCTTATCAGACTACAGAAATATGATGTACACTTGCTGTACTGTCCCGGCAAATACATGTACATTGCTGATACACTTTCTCATGCTGTGGACAAAAGTGAAGGTTCCAAAAGTCTGATGGATGAAAAGATAGAAGCCTATGTTAATTTGATCGTAGCTTCTCTACCAGTGTCTCTTGCAAGATAAGAACAGATTAGGAAAGAAACTGAGACAGATTACACAATGAAAGTGTTGAAAGATATCATTCTGAAAGGTTGGCCAACAGAAAAACATGCGTGCCTGCTGTCTATCCATGATTACTGGATGTACCGCAGTGACCTTACAGTTGTCGATGATATTATTTACAAAGGCAATAGGTTTGTCATACCTGCACGACTAAGAAAAACTATGCTGTGCAAGATACATAAAGGCCACTTAGGAGAAGAAAAATGTAAGCAGAGAGCACGTAAAGTTATGTATTGGCCAAGAATGAACCAAGACATAGCACAGACTACAGATACATGTGAATTATGTCTTACGTATAGACCGAAACAACAAGTCGAGCCACTGAGTCCTCACGCAGTGCCAGAGAGACTGTACCAGAAAGTTGGCGCAGATTTGTTTGATTGTAATGGGAAAACGTACATTGTCGTGACTGATTATTACTCTAACTACCCTGAGGTAAAGACACTACATACAACTACTAGTAAAGCCGTAATCAATTGCATGAAGTCAATCTTTGCAAGGCATGGTGTTCCTATGGAAGTGTTCACTGACAATGGTCCTCAGTTTTCCAGTGCTGAATTTAGACAATTTGCTGATGAGTGGGAATTTGTCCATACTACGTCAAGTCCCCACTATCCACGCTCAAACGGTTTGGTGGAAAGTTCAGTAAAGAGTCTCATGAAAAAAGCTCAAGAAGGTAAAGAAGATTTCTACAAAAGTCTTTTAATCTACCGCAGTACACCTTTACAGAATGGACTTTCGCCTGCACAAATGCTGATGGGAAGGAGGATTAGAGCAAGTCTCCCTATACATGATGGACTGCTTAATACACATAACTCAGCGTTGGTCAGACTGAGTAAGGAACGTCAACAGGCGAAACAGAAACTGTTCCATGACAGGCGAGCAAAAAGCTTATCTGATCTAAAATCGGGTGACCAAGTCCATCTCGGAGAACACGAGAAAGCTATTTGGGTGCAGAAAGGTATTGTGCAAGCACAAGTAGCACCAAGATCTTATACTATACGTACAGAGCGTGGAACGGAAGTAAGAAGAAATCGGGTGGATTTAAGATCTCAACCTAACCATAATGAAGACAACATGACTGAAGGATACCCTTCATCTGACATGTATGATGATCCTGATAATGGTGAACAAACCACGATTCTAGAAAGGTCCAACATGGTCGATGAAACACAGACTGTGTATGAAAGACCCAAAAGGGAAATACGCAGACCTGAGAGACTCATTGAAACGTGTTAGATGATGTTCTTAATATGACGTTGTTAATTGTTGCATTGAAGCGTACAGGGCTTATCTTTAAAGAAAAGAGGATGTGATGTTAGTGTATTAGAATGGTTAATATTTGTAGACAATCTGTGTAAGCCTGAATCTTCAGTGATGGTCCCTGGGACCAGGGGGATGCTGGGAAGTGGGTGGTCCAGTGTGCAGTGTGTCTGGAGTTGGTGATGGAATAAACAGCACAGCAGTGAAGTCACATGTCTCTGTGTCCTGATGACTGGATTTACAAAGATATGAACAAAACAGGTATGGGGTGCTGTAAGGGGGTGTTTAGACGCCTGGAAACGGCGTGTAGCAGGGTAGATAGGTGGCTGGCACTGGAGCTGGCTGAGAGAGCTGCTACTCCTTGCAGCACCAAACAGGAAGTCCCCGCTCTGTGTCACTTCTAGTATCCTGATCAGTGCTTAATATCTGTGCTCAGTGTCAGTGCTGCATTGTGGTGACCAGTATACTACAGTACAATAGTCCAGTGTTGTTCTCGCTGCTCAGTGTCAGTTCTCCGTAGTATCATCAGTGCTCAGTATCCTCAGTGATCAGTATAATCAGTTCTCAGTATAATCAGTGCGCTGTTAGACGTGTGCCCGTTTTCCGCCATTAGTGCAGTGGGATTTAGACAATTGATGAAGTTATTGTGTCCCCGTTACAAAATCCCATCTAGATTCCACTTCACTAGGTAGGCGATAGCGAGATTTTACCGATTAATATCAGTGATTTATAATTATTAATTACAGTGATCTTGCCAAATAATTCCAGTGATTTTGTCATTTTCTTCCGGTGATTTGGACCAATTATACCATTGATTAGAACGAATAATTCCAGTGATTTTGTCATTTTCTTCCAGTGATTTGGACCAATAATACCATTGATTAGAACAAATAATTCCTGTGATATTGAGGTGTTTGTGTCGCTTAGTTTAGCCGTCCAGCTACCACAGTGCACCTCTTTTTCTCTTTTCTTTGCATCATGTGCTGTTTGGGGCCAATTTTTTTAAGTGCCATCCTGTCTGACACTGCAGTGCCACTCCTAGATGGGCCAGGTGTTTGTGTCGGCCACTTGGGTCGCTTAGCTTAGTCACACAGCTACCTCATTGCGCCTCTTTTTTTCTTTGCATCATGTGCTGTATGGGGACTATTTTTTTGAAGTGCCATCCTGTCTGACACTGCAGTGCCACTCCTAGATGGGCCAGGTGTTTGTGTCGGCCACTTGGGTCGCTTAGCTTAGTCATCCAGCGACCTCTGTGCAAATTTTAGGACTAAAAATAGTATTGTGAGGTGTGAGGTGTTCAGAATAGACTGGAAATGAGTGGAAATTATGGTTATTGAGGTTAATAATACTATAGGATCAAAATTGGGTGTGGTTCATCAAATCTACAGTGTCTAGGTCGACAATGTTTAGGTCGACCACTATAGGTCGACAGTAACTAGGTCGACATGGATGGAAGGTCGACAGGGTTTCTATGTCGACATGTGCTAGGTCGACAGGTCTAAAGGTCGACATGAGGGTTTTTTTTTGTCGTTTTCTTCGTAGAGTGACCGGGATCCCAAATTAGTGCACTGCGTCCCCTCGCATGGCTCGCTTCGCTCGCCATGCTTCGGGCATGGTGCCTTCGCTCCGCTACCGCTCGGCACACTTTACCGTTCCAATCGTAGTCCACGTGGATCGTTAAGTATGAAAAAATTCCAAAAAAGAAAAAAAATGTGAAAAACTCATGTCGACCTTTAGACCTGTCGACCTAGCACATGTCGACCTAGAAACCCTGTTGACCTTCCATCCATGTCGACCTAGTGACTGTCGACCTATAGTGGTCGACCTAAACATTGTCGACCTAGACACTGTCGATCTTCAGACCGGATCCCATCAAAATTACCCCAAAATTCTTTGATTTAAGCTGTTTTTGAGGGGTTTTTGAAAAAAAACACCCGAATCCGACAAAAAAATTTCAGGGAGGTTTTGCCAAAACGCGCCCGAATCCAAAATACGGCCGCGGAACTGAATCCAAAACCAAAACACAAAACCCGAAAAATTTCCGGTGCACATCTCTAGTACAAACATAATCTCAGCGATCTTGTATGTATGAAATGTATGGTTCATATACTATAGGAAGGATAAGTGTGTATATAATAAATCGGATTTTCTCTGTCAGAAAAATAAAAATGGTGGATCGTTCCTTTAGTCTTTCAGGTGTGTCCCGTAGCTTAAAGCTCTTTGTTTTCTCCTGGTACTTGTCTTATATAAATACTAAGGGATAAATGTATAAAGTACTTTTGATAATAAATCTCATTTTGTGCAGTTTCTATGATGGTATAGTAAGTCAGGTTGCTGAGGTTTCAGTGCAGCTGCCATTGTCTGTCTTCTCTTCCCAGCCCACTCAGTGCTTCCTGTCAATCTTATTGACAAGTGACATAATTGGCCAGCGTGATGTCATTAGGGGTGTGGCCAGGCCCAGAGTGGACAGAAAATATCCCTGACATTGGGGGTCATTCCGAGTTGTTCGCTCGTTGCCGATTTTCGCAACGGAGCGATTAAGGCGAAAATGCGCATGCGCATGGTACGCAGTGCGCATGCGCTAAGTATTTTAGCACAAAACTTAGTAGATTTACTCACGTCCGAACGAAGAATTTTCATCGTTGAAGTGATCAGAGTGTGATTGACAGGAAGTGGGTGTTTCTGGGTGAAAACTGACCGTTTTCTGGAAGTGTGCGGAAAAACGCAGGCGTGCAAGGTTAAAACGCCGGAGTGTCTGGAGAAACGGGGGAGTGGCTGGCCGAACGCAGGGCGTGTTTGTGACGTCAAACCAGGAACGAAACGGGCTGATCTGATCGCAGTGTAGGAGTAAGTCTGGAGCTACTCAGAAACTGCTAAGAATTTTCTATTCGCAATTCTGCTAATCTTTCGTTCGCAATTCTGCTATGCTAAGATACACTCCCAGGGGGCGGCGGCTTAGCGTGTGCAATGCCGCTAAAAGCAGCTAGCGAGCAAACAACTCGGAATGAAGGCCATTATGCAAAGAGATGACAGACACAACATTTTTAAGCCGCAGATAAAGTAGCCCATGGGCTTAGAATTCCAAAGCTTGGTAAATCTGACAGCATCGCATCCCCAATGGAAGTGGAGGGAGATGGACAGATATTGGAGATATCTACTGCTATCCCTCCATGGTACAGTACATTCCCAGGATCCTTAATACGTGTAGGAAATCCAAATGATAAATAGGCTGCTTAAACTACTAAAATGATGATAAATGGTAGCTATAAAATATGATGTCATGTTAAGGTCCGGTACATGGGAAGGGTTACTACATTTTAATCCATGCAGCTTTATAAAGACTATTAAAATGCTCACGGGTTTGGAAATGATGGGAAATATGTTACAGCTTGCGAGATGCAGGCTGTTTGGGAATTTTGTGCGAGTTTGCCTATATTTTTAAAACGGCAATCATTTACAAGGTAAAAATCAGGATGGTTTTGCAATTGTAAATGGTTGCCTCTTTAAAATTAAGGGCAGACTCGCAGCTGTGTTGATGTCCGGGGAACAAGGCCGGAGGGTTGACACCATTGCCGTGCCAGTGGCGCCTGTATTTAACGTGTAGTTCAGGCCACATCATCTTGTATCAAATCACTTTTTCAGTCTGATGGAGCAGAAGATATGTTGCCCTGGTAGAAATCTTAAAGGAAGTCCTTTGCTGGCACCCATGTTTGACTACCCCTCTCATATAGATTGTAAGCTCTCACACGAGCAGGGCCCTCTTCCCTTATGTACTCTTTCTTACCTACACTGTCATCTCCTCCCTCATAGTATTCCATACCTTCCAACTATCCAGAATTCAGTGGGACAGTCCCTCTTTTTTTTTTTTGGACACCGTCCACCTGTCCCACCTGCGGACCGCAGTGTCTTACGGGCGGGAGGAAAGGTTGGGGCGCATTTTTATAGATGCTGTGTGCATGCAGTGCAGGGAGGAGCCCAAAAATGATGAAAATGGGTACATGCTGCTAGGCCACACCCTCCCACAAGAGGCCACATCCCCATCCTGCAGATGCCATGCCTCCTTTGGCATGCGAGGGTCCCAGTTTCTCTTCTCCATTTATTGGCAGGTATAATATTCTGTTTGCTCTCAGTGGTGGTGCACCCATCAACTGAAGTACTGAAGCAACTACCATGTATATATTGTACTTTTGGTATTACTATTACGTCTGCATTGTACATTTGTATGCCCTCTATGCCTTACACTGCTTGCTTTATACCTATTGATGCATTGGCAGTACGGATGGTGTAATGTTTAGCATTACTGCTTCACAGCACTGAGGTCATGGGTTCAATTCCCACCATGGCCCTAACTGTGTGGAGTTTGTATATTCTCCCCGTACTTGTGTGGGTGTCCTCCGGGTACTCTGGTTTTCTCCCCCAATCCAAAAATATACTGGTAGGTCAATTGGATCCCAACAAAATAAACCCTAGCGTGTGTGTGTACATGTGATAGGGGATATAGATTGTAAGCTCCACTGGGGCAGGGACCGATGTGAATGGCCAAATATTCTCTGTAAAGTGCTGTGGAATATGTGTGTGTATATAAATAACTGGTAATTTTATGTCCTGCAGTGCTACATTTGCATGCACTTCCTGCGGCACTGCAGACCCGCCTGTAGCGCCCTATAAATGAAGGATAATAATATGTCATATTGTATTATTATGTCTATTTTCTGTGATCTTTGCCTATTTACATACAGACCCTCTCTGTTTTGATTTGCAGGTTTGTCTGAGAACGTAGCGGACTTTGAGAAGAGAAGACAAATATATGGTGTGAACTTCATACCTCCCAAAAAACCCAAAACCTTCCTGCAGTTAGTCTGGGAAGCCCTCCAGGACGTGACTCTCATCATATTAGAAATTGCAGCCATCGTCTCCCTGGGCCTTTCATTCTATGCACCGCCAGGAGAACAGAGTGAGAGTACGTCACCCAGTCTAAGCCATTACTATACCGATAAGTACTTCATGTTAAATATGGTCTTATGCCTTTATTTTCCAGTTCATGTTTTTTGTGCGCTACTTCTACAGTATGTCTGATCCTTTACTATTGTAATGGGGAGCATTTCTCCCTCACAGCACTGAGGTCATGGGTTTGATTCCCACCATGGCTCTAACTGTGTGGAGTTTGTATATTCTCCCCGTGCTTGCGTGGGTTTCCTCCGGGTACTCCGGTTTTCTCCCCCAATCCAAAAATATACTGGTATTTGGCTCCCGACAAAAATCAACCCTGGAGTGAATGTACATGGGCAGTACTTTCCATAGCTTGGATGCAGTGGGCAACAACATCTTTAGATAGCAATACTCTATAGAAGCCGTGTTGCCCCATGAGATATATATATATATATATATAAAAACAGAAAATTCAGCACTCACCATAGCAAGCTCACTTTTCCTCACAACATCAATAAATAAATGATGGGGGTTTATTTAGTGAATTGGCCAATGCACAGAAGCCTGCAAACAGATCGCTTGCTACGATGAGTGCTGAATTTTCTGTTTGTGTATATATATATATATATATATATATATATATATATACAGGCGCGCACGCAGGGGGGGTTTCCGAGTACCTAGAAATCCCCCCAAGCCGCCGATCTATCGGAAATCAGCTTGACTTTTTTTTTTTCTTTATACAGCCCTGCCCCTTCACTTGAGACAGTCACAGTCAGTGTCTCCCTGCGCAGGTTCACATGAGCCGCTGGCTGCTGCATGTAGGGGGAGCCCGCTGCAGCTCCTCTAAGGCAGAGAGGAGACAGGTGCATGATCACACTCCTTGCCAGCGCCGGCCAGCCCACAGGACAGTCACTCTGTCTGGACTGCAGCGAGCCAGCGGGGACTAAGGTGACTTACATCGCCGATGACCGCATCATTAACTATGCAGTACCGGCTGGGGGGGCGCCGGTTCTGCACAGTAAATGCTGCAGTCATCGGCCGCCAGCATGAGTGCGGGAACCGGGAGGGGAGGGGCCGCGGGCCCTGATATTTTATATTATACTTTATTGTTTATTATATTATGTATTTATATGACTGTGCAGAGTCCCTGTCTGTCTATATGGGTGGTGGTGGGAAAAATGAACAGGCTTCCAGCATGTGTGTAGGGGGGTGGGGGAGGGGTTGTGTGTGTGTGTGTGTGTGGGGGGGGTGGGGGTGGATGGACTCGTGGTGCCTATGCTGCCAGTATGGAGGGGGGGGGGGAGTGATCATGGTGCCTGCATGCTGATATATTGGGGGGGGGGGGGGAGTTGTGATGCATCGGTCCATGTGGGGGAGGGCGGGTCATAGTGCATCAGTCTATGTGGGGGAGGGCGGGTCGTGGAGCGTCAGTTCATGTGGGGGAGGGCGGGTCGTGGTGCATCAGTCTATGTGGGGGAGGGCGGGTCATGGTGCATCAGTCTATGTGGGGGTGGGGGGGTGGTAGTGCCTGTGCTGTCAGTCCATGTGGGGGAGGGCGGGTCGTGGTGCGTCAGTCCATGTGGGGGAGGGCGGGTCGTGGTGCGTCAGTCCATGTGGGGGAGGGCGGGTCGTGGTGCGTCAGTCCATGTGGGGGAGGGCGGGTCGTAGTGCGTCAGTCCATGTGGGGGAGGGCGGGTCGTGGTGCGTCAGTCCATGTGGGGGAGGGCGGGTCGTGGTGCGTCAGTCCATGTGGGGGAGGGCGGGTCATGGTGCATCAGTCTATGTGGGGGTGGGGGGGTGGTAGTGCCTGTGCTGTCAGTCCATGTGGGGGAGGGCGGGTCGTAGTGCGTCAGTCCATGTGGGGGAGGGCGGGTCGTGGAGCGTCAGTTCATGTGGGGGAGGGCGGGTCGTGGTGCATCAGTCTATGTGGGGGAGGGCGGGTCATGGTGCATCAGTCTATGTGGGGGTGGGGGGGTGGTAGTGCCTGTGCTGTCAGTCCATGTGGGGGAGGGCGGGTCGTGGTGCGTCAGTCCATGTGGGGGAGGGCGGGTCGTGGTGCGTCAGTCCATGTGGGGGAGGGCGGGTCGTGGTGCGTCAGTCCATGTGGGGGAGGGCGGGTCGTAGTGCGTCAGTCCATGTGGGGGAGGGCGGGTCGTGGTGCGTCAGTCCATGTGGGGGAGGGCGGGTCGTGGTGCGTCAGTCCATGTGGGGGAGGGCGGGTCGTGGTGCATCAGTCCATGTGGGGGAGGGCGGGTCGTGGAGCATCAGTCCATGTGGGGGAGGGCGGGTCGTGGTGCGTCAGTCCATGTGGGGGAGGGCGGGTCGTGGTGCGTCAGTCCATGTGGGGGAGGGCAAGTCGTGGTGCGTCAGTCCATGTGGCGGAGGGTGGGTCGTGGTGCGTCAGTCCATGTGGCGGAGGGCAAGTCGTGGTGTGTCAGTCCATGTGGCGGAGGGTGGGTCGTGGTGCGTCAGTCCATGTGGCGGAGGGCGGGTCGTGGTGCATCAGTCCATGTGGGGGAGGGCGGGTCGTGGTGCGTCAGTCTATGTGGGGGAGGGTGGGTCGTGGTGCGTCAGCCTATGTGGGGGAGGGTGGGTCGTGGTGCATCAGTCCATGTGGGGGAGGGCGGGTCGTGGTTCGTCTGTCTGTGTGGGGGAGGGCGGGTCGTGGTGCATCAGTCCATGTGGGGGAGGGCGGGTCGTGTTTCGTCAGTCCATGTGGGGGAGGGCGGGTCGTGGTGCGTCAGTCTATGTGGGGGAGGGCGGGTCGTGGTGCATCAGTCTATGTGGGGGAGGGCGGGTCGTGGTGCATCAGTCTATGTGGGGGAGGGCGGGTCATGGTGCATCAGTCTATGTGGGGGAGGGCGGGTCATGGTGCATCAGTCCATGTGGGGGAGGGCGGGTCGTGGTGCGTCAGTCCATGTGGCGGAGGGTGGGTCGTGGTGCGTCAGTCTATGTGGGGGAGGGCGGGTCGTGGTGCGTCAGTCCATGTGGGGGAGGGCGGGTCGTGGTGCATCAGTCCATGTGGCGGAGGGCGGGTCGTGGTGCGTCAGTCCATGTGGCAGAGGGCGGGTCGTGGTGTGTCAATCTATGTTGGGGAGGGCGGGTCGTGATGCATCAGTCTATGTCGGGGAGGGCGGGTCGTGGTGTGTCAGTCTATGTTGGGGAGGGCGGGTCATGGTGCATCAGTCTATGTGGGGGAGGGCGGGTTGTGGTGTGTCAGTCTATGTGGGGGAGGGCGGGTCGTGGTGCATCAGTCCATGTGGGGGAGGGCGGGTCGTGGTGCATCAGTGTATGTCGGGGAGGGCGGGTCGTGGTGCGTCAGTCCATGTGGGGGAGGGCGGGTCGTGGTGCGTCAGTCTATGTGGGGGAGGGCGGGTCGTGGTGCATCAGTCTATGTAGGGCAGGGCGGGTCATGGTGCGTCAGTCCATGTGGGGAAGGGCGGGTCGTGGTGCGTCAGTCTATGTGGGGGAGGGCGGGTCGTGGTGCATCAGTCTATGTGGGGGAGGGCGGGTCGTGGTGCATCAGTCTATGTGGGGGAGGGCAGGTCATGATGCATCAGTCTATGTGGGGGTGGTAGTGCCTGTGCTGTCAGTCTATGCTGGGGGGGGGGGGGGGGGGATGACTCATTGCAGGAATAACCAGGCAGGAGATGAGGAGTTCTCCGACACAGAATAATGACATCACACGGGGGTGCCTGACCACCTAATACGGAATTGAGTAACACTGAAACGTCGGTGAACCATTCGTCTTTTGCCTGATTATTCTTGCAATGAGTGCTGCCTCCTAAGCAACTGTATATTCTGGAGTTTTCTTATTTGTGAAGGCACCTGCACTCACATTATGTTATATACTGAGAGGAGTGCTATGTATATATACTGTATACACAGGTTGAGTATCCCTTATCCAATATATATACACACACACACACACACACACACACACACACACACACACACACACATTACTGTATATATATAGCAACGTGGATGTGTCGGCGGCACTCGTAGGTACAAATTACGAGTAGTACTATTGCATAGCGTCTTTGTTTCAGTTTTATTAATCAAAACCGTCTTCAGGAATGTAGACGCTATGCAATAGCACTTCTCGGAATTTGTACCCACGAATGCCGCCGACACATCCACGTTGCCGATTATCATTTATTTGGATGGCATCGGGTCATGTATAGAAGGGAGGCAAGGAGTGCCGGACATCAGATAGATAGAAAATAAATATATATATATATATATATATATAAACAAAGGAATAAAGGCGGCACTATATTGATACTGTATTCCATATAGTATCCAGTGTATAAAAGACCAATGTGTGTATTAATGTCCAGGGTCATTACTAGGTTCTTCTACCACTCCCCAGACTTCCGCACTTGCACTACTGTTCCGCAGAGTGGGAGGTTGTGGACTACATTTGGACCCCCCCCCCCCCCCCCTGGAAATCCTAATGTTTGCCACTGATAGATATATATATAGATATATAGATATATATATATATATATATATATATATATATTCCTTTAAACAGAAGCAAACAGTTGTAAGGTGAAAACTCCACTGTTAGGAGAATATAAATCTGTTTTTCTCCATGGCGAACCAATTCTTATTTAAATTTTTTATGCCTTTAGGATTTAAACTGCTCTGCTCGTTTTAAGTATTTATGTATGCCCCTGAGGAGTGTACCAAAGTTCCTTTCTGAAGAACATCATGTATTATCTGATGCAGTGATCTCCTTCAGGAGCCTAGAAATATGTGGAACACAGCTGTATTATTTAGTGCTGTCTTAGTTTTAGACCAGAACTGCAGCCCTAACACGTCCTCCATGCCCAATCTTGGCACTGTACTGCTGGATGTGACCATGTGTTAGAGCCGGGAGGCACGCATCACGGCCGTTGCTTAGGAGCTGGGACGCTGCGCCACCCGCTGACCCCCGCCCAGCGCCTTGCAACGCGCAGACACTGGGCACAAAGCCTTTCGGTCCCTGTCCAGTGCCTAGCAACAGGCAGACGCCGGCCGCTGACAGCCGCCAGATCCCTAGCAACGGGGTTGCCGGAGGCATTCCCCGTTGCTGGGTAATTAAGTACTCATCTGTCTATGTAGGGACGTGCAGCAGGGCAGCTGCACAGTATTGTTAATTAGGGTTCAGCAGTGATTGGTGCAGCACCATTTATATTCCCTTCCTGGCCTCTCCCAAATCGCTGTTGATAGTTCCTGCTCTGGTGAGAAGTGAGAACCTGTCATCTCGTGTGAGAACCTGCCAGCCTGTGATTCTGAGACCCTGCCTGACTGACTTCCTGATCTGATCCAGCTATCCTTGTGTTCAGGTTTTGGTGTGGAGTTTCCACACAGACACTATCTTGCCTGCATTTCTTTATTGTATCCACCTTGTGCATTGTTGCATTTTGAAATCATTTATATTTACACCCTGTGCATTGTTGCATGTGTATTGTGATTGTGTTTTGATTATATTCCAGCCTGTGCATTGTTGCACTTACGTGTATTCCTCATATATTCCTCAGTATGTGCCTTAGCACAGTAGTTAGGTTGTGTCAGGTGATGTCTCATCGTACTGCATTTACCCCTGCCCAGACTCCGATAGTCACCTTGTATATACATAAAACCTGGGAGCATCTGAGTACTGGGTGGACCTAATTCACCCTGGAAAGGCGGCTGCTATAGGCGAAGTATTTGGCTGCAGGAGACTAAAAGACTGAGTGGGCAGTAGATAATTGCGTGAGCCTCATAAGTCACCACCTATACACCTACAAAACATAGTGTAATCATAAAACAATGGTAAGCCGCCAATACACATAACATAAACACCTTAATATCAACCTTTAGTCTATATGCTTTAAATAATTACTTTGGGGGTCATTCCGAGTTGTTCGCTCGCAAGTGAATTTTAGCAGATTTGCTCATGCTAAGCCGCCGCCTACTGGGAGTGAATCTTAGCATCTTAAAATTGCGAACGATGTATTCGCAATATTGCGATTACACACCTCGTAGCAGTTTCTGAGTAGCTTCAGACTTACTCGGCATCTGCGATCATTTCACTGCTTGTCGTTCCTGGTTTGACGTCACAAACACACCCAGCGTTCGCCCAGACACTCCCCCGTTTCTCCAGCCACTCCTGCGTTTTTTCCGGAAACGGTAGCATTTTTTCCCACACGCCCATAAAACGGCCTGTTTCCGCCCAGTAACACCCATTTCCTGTCAATCACATTACGATCGCCAGAACGATGAAAATGCCGTGAGTAAAATTCCTAAGTGCATAGCAAATTTACTTGGCGCAGTCGCAGTGCGGACATTGCGCATGCGCATTAAGCGGAAAATCGCTGCGATGCGAAGATTTTTACCGAGCGAACAACTCGGAATGACCCCCTTTGTTTTGACTTAAACCATCATAAATTCCAACTGTGCATATTAGCCAGATTAATGGCTGGATAAACCTTGCTATATATTTTCTGCACACTTCTGCAAGTGTTTTGCAGTGCACATGTTTGGACCTCTAGCGGAGGCAACCATTTTGTATGCCAAAGTAATATATAGCCTGAGAACTAATGACATCACTAACTGATGATTCACAAATTCCATGGTCAGACCGAACCCACCACTATGCAGTGGCTTGAAACAATTCACACCACCATGGTTCCACCCTGCCCACTTCTCAGTGACAGATCAGGGAGGGTGGCCCGCCAGCCGCTCCACTGGGAGTCCAAAAACACTCCACCAAATTTGGGAGTCTTGCAGACAAGTATTTATTAACAGTTATTTATGTAGTGCACAGCTCTTTACAGACAATATGTAATCATTCTTATCGGCCCTGCTTCAGACCCTCCTTCCTACTACATGGACACAGTAGAGGTTTTTTTTGTCAGTGTGGGAAGAAACCAGAGCACCCAGGGGAGACCCAATAAAGACAAGGAGAACATAAAAGTATGAGATGAACACCTGCTCCACGTTTTAGGCCATGCTTCCCATTAGCGGTTGCGACTAGGTGTGGGGGTTGAAGCTCCAGATGCACGCTGTGCAAAATTGTAGATATCAAGTCCAACTTCCAACTACTCTGGCACAAGCCGTTTAAATGAATAAACTCTTCGGTTTTTCTTCTAAAGCATTGCTCATTTATGTCTAAAATGAATCGTGAGTGAAACTATAGTCCGTGTTCTGTATGGCACTGCTCGATGTGCAACCGGAAATGAGCTGGTGCAATATACAAATATTTAGTTGTTTTGTGCAGAGGAAGCCCTTACTCTTCCCAATTCCTTGCTTCGGCCTGTGAAAACTAATCCCAAGCACGTCCCCGTATTTGTGAGCCTAATGCCGGTCACCTTTGGCCATACTTACCTAGCTCTGTCCTCCAGGGAAGCCTGATAACCTTACTGAGATGACCACCGTAGATAGTACTGTGCATGCTCAGTGCCATCTTGTTACTGTGTACAGTGGCATAGCGGGAGACGGACGTCTCTTCTTTTAGCTACAGAAAGATCCTGCCATTTACCCGCTTTCGCTGCAGTTCCAGCAATCCTGGACCGCTACGATTACATGTACAGCCACCGGCTGGGGGGTTGTGGTATGGAGGGTCGACAGTAACTAGGTTGACGGTGCCTAGATCGGCCACTATAAGTCGACATGGTTTCTAGGTCGACAGGTTTTCTAGGTCAACAGGGTCTCTAGGTCGACATGGTCTAGGTCGACAGGTCAAAAGGTCGACATGAGTTTTTTAGTAACCAGGAGTTGGGAGGGCAGGCAAGCAGGATGGCGGCGGGAGCCGCTGCGGGACCGGAGCTCCGACCGCCCCAAAGTATGGCACAGCAGGTGATATGTGGGAGGCTGCGGGAAGCAGCACTGTTCCGGGCGTGGCAAGATGGTCTTGCTCCAGCACAGGCATCACTGATGGAGAAGTCGCGGGGTCAAGCCGCCACTGGAGGCCGCAGCCAGGACCAGCGGCAGGGACCCACCAAGAGTGTTCAGCTCCCACGGCAACATCAAATCTAACTCTGCACATGTTACATCTGCCCCCCCTGCAGTGCACATGGGCCCTCATTCCGAGTTGTTCACTCGCAAGCTGCTTTTAGCAGCTTTGCACACGCTAAGCCGCCGCCTACTGGGAGTGAATCTTAGCTTATCAAAATTGCGAACGAAAGATTAGCAAAATAGCGAATAGACACTTCTTAGCAGTTTCTGAGTAGCTCCACACTTACTCGGCATCTGCGATCAGTTCAGTGCTTGTCGTTCCTGGTTTGACGTCACAAACACACCCAGCGTTCGCCCAGACACTCCTCCGTTTCTCCAGCCACTCCCGTGTTTTTCCCAGAAACGGTAGCGTTTTTTCGCACACACCCATAAAACGGCCTGTTTCCGCCCAGAAACACCCACTTCCTGTCAATCACATTACGATCACCAGAACGAAGAAAAAACCTTGTAATGCCGTGAGTAAAATACCTAACTGCATAGCAAATTTACTTGGCGCAGTCGCACTGCGGGCATTGCACATGCGCATTAGCGACTAATCGCTCCGTTGCGAGAAAAAAATACAGAGCGAACAACTCGGAATGACCCCCATGGAGCCTAATTCTGAGTTGATCGCAGCAGCAAATTTGTTAGCAGATGGGCAAAACCATGTGAACTGCAGGGGAGGCAGATATAACATGTGCAGAGAGAGTTAGATTTGGGTGGGGTGTATTCAAACTGAAATCTAAATTGCAGTGTAAAAATAAAGCAGCCAGTATTTACCCTGCACAGAAATGAAATAACCCACTCAAATCTGGGTGTAGTATGGTATGCCGGCGGCCAGGCTCCCGGCGACCAGCATACCGGTGCCGGGAGCCCGACCGCCGGCATACCGACAGTGTGGCGAGCGCAAAGGAGCCCCTTGCAGGCACGGTGGCGCCCTATGCGCGCCACGCTATTTATTCTCCCTCCAGGGGGATCGTGGACCCCCACGAGGGAGAATATCTGTCGGTATGTCGGGAGTCGGGATTCCGGCGCCGGTATACTGTGCGCCGGGACCCCGACATTCGTCATACTGAAGACCACCCCCCAAATCTAACTCTCTCTGCAAATGTTATATCTGCCCCCCCCTGCAGTGCACATGGGTTTGCCCAATTGCTGACAAACTTGTTGCTGCGATCAACTCAGAATTAGGCCCATTGTCGGAACCAGGGGTCAAAACCTGTCGGATTTGGCTGCGGAACAAATGGGTCCGCGGCTAATCCGACAATCCACGTAGTTTCCGACAAGTCGGGAATTCCCAACTTGTCGGAAAAAATGGCCCGGCATTGAATAGGTCGGAACCCCTTCCGACAGGCATTGAATACACCCCTATATGTCCATATGTTCTACTGAAGTGTTATGTTAAGTAAAGAGAGCAAAATAAGTTTTAGTTATGAATAGGTTATATCTTCCATGTGTGCATTTGGGTAGTACATGGTTAAGTGCAATGTAGAAAACATGGCTTGCTTAACAGTTATGACATGTCCCCATACTAAAAGGCATGTAGACATGTACAAGTGATAGAGGATATAACATTAAAGGGGACACATTGGCCCTCATTCCGAGTTGTTCGCTCGCTAGCTGCTTTTAGCAGCATTGCACACGCTAAGCCGCCGCCCTCTGGGAGTGTATCTTAGCATAGCAGAATAGCGAACGAAAGATTAGCAGAATTGCGAATAGACACTTCTTAGCAGTTTCTGAGTAGCTCCACACTTACTCGGCATCTGCGATCAGTTCAGTCAGTTTCGTTCCTGGTTTGACATCACAAACACACCCTGCGTTCGCCCAGACACTCCCCCATTTCTCCAGCCACTCCCGCGTTTTTCCCAGAAACGGCAGCGTTTTTTCGCACACACCCATAAAACGGCCAGTTTCCGCCCAGAAACACCCACTTCCTGTCAGTCACACTCCGATCACCAGAACGAAGAAATTTCTTCGTTAAGCCGTGAGTAAAATACCAAACTTTTTAGCAAATTTACTAACGCAGATGCACTGCGAACATTGGCCCTCATTCCGAGTTGTTCGCTCGCAAGGCGAATGTAGCAGAGTTACACACGCTAAGCCGCCGCCTACTGGGAGTGAATCTTAGCTTCTTAAAATTGCGACCGACGTACGCGCAATATTGCGATTACAAACGAGTTAGCAGTTTCAGAGTAGCTCCAGACTTACTCTGCCTGTGCGATCATTTCAGTGCTTGTCGTTCCTGGTTGACGTCACAAACACACCCAGCGTTCGCCCAGGCACTCCCACCGTTTCCCCGGCCACTCCTGCGTTTTTTCCGGAAACGGTAGCGTTTTCAGCCACACGCCCCTGAAACGCCGTGTATCCGCCCAGTAACACCCATTTCCTGTCAATCACATTACGATCGCCGGAGCGAAGAAAAAGCCGTGAGTAAAAATACTTTCTTCATAGTAAAGTTACTTGGCGCAGTCGCAGTGCGAACATTGCGCATGCGTACTAAGCGGATTTTCACTGCGATGCGATGAAAAATACCGAGCGAACAACTCGGAATGAGGGCCATTGTGCATGCGCAGTTTGCGACAAATCGCTCCGTTGCGAAAAAAATATAACGAGCGAACAACTCGGAATGAGGGCCAATAGTCACTAAGGGGTCTATTTATTAACATTTATTTTTACTAAAATAATGTGAAAAGGGGGTTTTCTGTTTTCACACCCTTTTCACATTATTGTACTATCACCTGAATGTAATAAAGGGCATTTGGAGTAGTTTTCATGAAAAACTGCTCCAAACCCTTTTTCACTTTTTTTTTAGTAACCCACATCGCATTCCCCATACTTACAATGGGAAATGTGAGCTCAGGCTGGCGAGATCACAGGGCAGCACTGCAATCTGTACCCTTTTGCCCAGCTTTCTCTGCCCCTGGCAGAGTGATCAGCTATCTGTGTCCGATGGACCCACAAGCTGATCACAGTGTTAAAATAAAAATAAAAAGTAAAAAAAAACATACTCACCTGTCCAGGGAGCCAGGGTCCGCTGCTCCGGTGAGCGCTGCCAGGCGCCGGGTCCCCCATATGCTGCGCTGGGACCCCGGTGCAGTGAAGTGACGCTGCAAAACGGCAGCGCACTTTACAGCACTGGGGGTCACAGCGCACGAGAAGAACCCAGCAACAGGAGGGGGGTCGACCGGGCGGCGATGTCGGCGGGGGCGGCGCATGCGCAGCAGGACATCAGGGTATTTTTACGAAAAATACCCCGATGATGCTGCGAAGAGGCATCTCTGGGACAGAGCTTGACCACAAGCTCTGTCCCTGCATGCGATAATTGATACATCCCTGCGATGTAATCAATTATCGCAGTGCAAGTTGGGGCGATTTTATCATGTCATCTGCATCCTGGATGCGGCTGGTGATAAATAGGCTCCTAAGGATTTTAGCCCTCTTGAGGCTAATTTGGCAGCTGTCACACGGAGGGTTTTATTTTGCTTCATGTTGATCAACATCAGAGGCAGATAGGACATAGTGCTCACCATTAAGATTCCTGGTAGGCCGAAGTGACTGTGGAGCCTGTTATGTGTATTGCCATGTGGCTCCACCCAGTGGCGGATCCAGGGGGGGCACTTGGGCCCGTGCCCCCCCTGTCATTTGTAGCGCCGTCCCCCCCGTCCCCTGGCGCCGGCGGTCCCCCCCCCCCGCTTGTGTCACTGAGACATGCTGCCGCTCAGTCCGGCGGCAGCGTGTCTCAGCTGTCAGGAGGAGAGCGCGGCTATGTCTGGCGGCGAGAAGCGGACTTCAAACCAGCCGCCGGTTCGTGAGCCAATCAGAGCTCGCGGACCGGCAGCCAATCAGGAGCCGCCGGTCCGCGAGCTCTGATTGGCTCACGAACCGACGGCTAGTTTGAAGTCCTACACGCCGCCGCCACCGGTGCCAGACATAGCCGCGCTCTCCTCCTGACACCCTCAGAGCCGGGCGGAGAAGCAGCAGCAGCACTGCTGTGGGGGCATTTGTATACCTGCTGTGGGGGCATTGGTATACCTGGCACTGTGAGGGCAATTGTATACCTGGCACTGTGGGGCATTTGTATACCTGGCACTGTGGGGGCAATTGTTTACCTGGCACTGTGGGGGCATTTGTATACCTGACACTGTGGGGGCATTTTTGGATCTGGCACTGTAGGGGCATTTTTCGATCTGGCACTGTGGGGGCATTTGTGGATCTGGCACTGTGGGGGCAATTGTTTACCTGGCACTGTGGGGGCAACTGTTTAACTGGCACTGTGGGGGCATTTGTATACCTGGCATTGTGGGGGCAATTGCTTACCTGGCACTGTGGGGGCAATTGTTTAACTGGCACTGTGGGGGCATTTGTATACCTGACACTGTGGGGGCATTTTTGGATCTGGCACTGTAGGGGCATTTTTGGATCTGGCACTGTAGGGGCATTTTTGGATCTGGCACTGAAGGGGCATTTTTGGATCTGGCACTGTGGGGGCATTTGTGGATCTGGCACCATGGGGGCATTTGTGGATCTGGCACTGTGGGGGCATTTTTGGATCTGGCACTGTGGGGGCAATTGTGCATCTGGCACTGTGGGTGCAATTGTGGATCTGGCACTGCACTATTGGGGGCATATGTCTGTGTATCACGTCTCATTTTAATTGGCCACACCCATTTTTTCGGAGGCGTGCGCACACAGTATCTCTATGGGACACTCTCTATCTGATTGGTCGCCGCTTAGCCCCGCTGGGAGTGCCCCATTCCAGTGAATGGGACACGTGCGTGGCACGGACACGTGCGTGGCACGGACACGTGCGCGCCCCAGACGCGGTGATAGGCCCAGGCACAGACGGAACTCCATCTGTAATGTAAGGGGGCATAAGTCAGAACAAAAATATAGTGCGATGGATTGTTTGAGGTAGGGGGGCCCCAAATCGGTATTTCGCTTAGGGCCCCATGAGGTCTAAATCCGCCTCTGGCCGGCGCCGCACAGGGAGATGACCAACGCCCGCTGAGATTGTGTTACCAGCGGGCGCCCCTCTCTCCTCACCGAAAGCCGTAGGCAGGAGCTCAGTACTGAGCTCCGGCTCCCGGCGCTGTCACTGTGCGGCGTGCGCTATGGGAGAGACGTCAGTCGTGACGTCTCTCTTTTAGTGCTGAGGAGAGGACGCCAAGAGAGGAGGACTGCAGCGGTCTGGAAGCGGGAGCGGGGCTCGGTAAGTATGATGTTTTTTTTCTTCCTTAGTGCAGCGGGGGCATCTACTGGGGGCAAACTACTGGGGGGGCATAAACAAGGGGTATTACTACTGGGGGCAATACGGGCATTGCATAAGGGGCACCACTACTATGGGGTCTATATAAGGGGCACTACCAGTACAGTGGACATTGCATAATGAGCGCTACAACTGTGGGCATTGTATAAGAAGCGCCACCTCACATGCACCGAAGCCGCATGCAAATGTACTTGTCCCTTCCATGGTGCCCCCCCTATCATTTTCTTCTGGATCCGCCCCTGGCTCCACCCCCAACATGACAGGCTGCCCACCGCACTCAGGACACTGCATTTTCCCCATTCATTATGTTATTCCATCTCTGCAGTACAGCAGCTCTGCCATCCAGTGATGCTGCCATGGCTACACTGTATGTTATACCTCTTGTGTTGCCACTTTTTGTTCTCAATCCGCCTCTGGTCTCAGACACAACTGCAACAAAAGACGCAAAGAAGGCCGCAGTTGCATACAATCAGGCCTGTGAGGGGATATCCCGCACCCCTCAACAGACCCCACCCACTCATTAGACCGCACCCCCATTAGGGCTGCTTCCATAAATTTTCCGAGCTGATTTTCCATCCCAATCCACCCCTGATCAACATAATTGGAATTTATTAAGGATTACATTTAATGAACCTCAGGGATATATATCAAAGGAGTGACTTAACAATGCACTGTGTTGAAATTACAGATGTGTGGGTTCGGATTAACTTTCTTTCTAACGCTAAATTAGCGCAAGTTTGGATTTATCCAGATTTTTGTAATTGGCTATTGGCAATTACCTACTTTTCAATACTCCACTCCTAAAGGTCCAGGGGGGCAGGTGTGGAGAGCAGGGTGACCCATTTTGCGTCACCACACTTCTGTCCCACCCACTTCACTGGGGAAACAGATTGGAAACAGGATAGTGATCTAATGTCGCACTATACTGTATATTGGGATGATAGAAAATCACCTATCACTGCAGTTCACGTTACATATCACTGAAGTTGCCGCGTGATAGAATTGTTAAACAGGATCCCCCCCATGTTTGTACTGAAAAACATTCGCCGGCAAATATTACTATCCCCTTTGATGTATAAGGCAAGTGGAACAAGGGTTTTCGCTGTAGGGCTCTTTGCCTTTTCCGGAAAAGACCTCATAGTCCTTATACATCCCCAGAATAATCTCTGACTGTGTTGAGTCCTGTTCCCAGAACCAGAACTAGTTATTTATTACCTTGGTACAAGTGTGTAGTGCACTATAGGTTCCAATCAAATGTTCGTTTTGTTCAATATAGTGAAAGCTATCTTAATGGCTTGGAGGAGTGGGCTGTAGTGCAGATACGGGTTTTGACAAAAGCGCTGGATTGGAGGTTAGAGGAGAATCAGGTCAGGTGGAGAAGGGAGTTCCGTAAGTATGGTGCAGCTTGGGAGAAGTCTTGTTAACAAGAACGAGAGATAGTGATCAGAGAGGAGCATAGCTACACAATAGATTTTTCTGTCAGTGGAAGGTCCCGATATCGGGACTACACACTAAGTGATTATTTTTTTAATGTTTTGTATTTTTTCTATAACTTGATTTTTTTTAAAACTTCTTTTTTAAGAGGCAGATTTTCGGCCCCATCACACTGAATTTGCCTATATCCACACTAAAAGAGGATGAGGTAATCAGGACAAATCATAGAAAATATGGTCAGTTTATGGAGAATGCACACACTGCACAATGGTGGTCATTCCGAGTTGATCGCAGCCAGCAACTTTTTGCTGCTGCGATCAACTAGTCCACGCCTATGGGGGAGTGTATTTTAGCTTAGCAGGGCTGCGATCGCTTGTGCAGCCCTGCTATGCTAAAAAAATTTCAAGCAGAAGAAGACCAGCCCTATACCTACTTACTCTGTACGACGATCTCTGCGATGCTGGAGCCGGCTTTGATGTCAGACATCCGCCCTCCGTTCTGCTGGACACGCCTGCGTTTTCCTTACCACTCCCCGAAAACGATCTCCAACGGTCCGGTGACGCCCAGGTATGCCTTCTTCTTGTCAATCTTCTTTGCGGTCGGCTCTGCGACCTCTTCCATCGTAGGACGTAACGTAACCTGGTGACCCCTGTCACTGGGCAACATCGCGCATGCGCATTCCGGACACGTTCGTACCGCAGCGTGCGAACGGGTCGGAATGACCCCCAATGTCAGGATCTTCGAAACTGAGCATTTCTGGTAGTCTTATGAGCCTTTTTATCTGCGTTTGGCTAAAAACGGTCATGCCTACACTCTACCAACTGATTATTGTTAAATCACCCCAATAATTGTACAGTGTATTATGCCTAGCGTAAGATGGAGAGATGGAGTGTGTCTTGTGACAGATGTATGAAGAAGAGGAGTCGATGAGTGCTCTGAGGGTATAAGCGAGTAGCTTGAATTGCGTTCTGAGGGTAATGGACAACCAGTAAAAGTTGCAGTAGTCCAGGTGGGAGATACTGACAGAATGGTACCAACATGAGTGACAAAGATGTATATTCTCATAATGTTTATAAGGAAGAGCCGACAGCACAATGCACAGGACCGGATATGTGGAAAAAGGCAGAGGGAGATATCGAGGGTGACATCAAGGCAGCGGGCTTAGGAAACTGTGTAGACTAAGGGGGACATTTACTAAGCAGTGATAAGAGCGGAAAAGTGAGCCAGTGGAGAACTGCCCATGGCAACCAATCAGTATTGATGTAATTTGCATACTATAAACGTATACAAAGCAGCTGATTGGTTGCCATGGGCAACTACTCCACTGGCTCGCTTCTCCGCTCTTATCACTGCTTAGTAAATGCCCCCCTTAGAGTGTTATATTGCCAGCTGGGTGACACTTGGGGAGATCTCTGTGTTAGACATGTACAGCTTTAGACATCACTGAGAGATCCTGGTGGAGGTGACAGAGAGGCAGCTGGTTACAGTGATGCATACATATCCTAAAGGTTTTTTGTTTTGTTTTTTAACTTGATGCTGATTACACAATAATAAAAGTAAATATATATCTGCATATAGTAAATTTAAATGCAATGTCTCATAATAATGGGGGGGAATTCAATTGTGCCACGTGCCCCCTGCTGGCCTTCTATAGTAATGAGTGTCTATCATAGCAATTCAATTGTTGCTCTGATCAGACGCACAAAGCGGCTAAACCCAACTAAAGATCTCTATTGGGCATCGCTTTTGAGACCAAACTACGGACTTTTCACTCTTTGTTTCTCACACCTCCAGAGACTGCAAGAAAAAATGTGAGTGCCGACTGTGGGACTAATTCAGACCTGATTGCTGCGGGCGATTAGGTCTGAACTGCGCATGTGTCTCAGTGCGCACGTGCATGCCAGAGATGTTATCGGCGTCTCAGGCCAGCGATCGCCTCTGCCTGATTGACAGGCAGAGGCATTCACTGGGCAGGAGGGGGCGGGCCGCCGCCGCTCTGGGGGTGCGATTCGGGCAAAGCAGGTGTGCGTGGACCGTACGGGGGCAGGCCGCGGCGGCTGCGTGATGTCACACGCAGCCGCTGTGACCCAGGATGCAACAAGCAGCTCCCTGCCAGCGTGCAGGAGCTGCGCAGGTAGGGAGCCACTTGTCAAGTACAAAAGCATCGCCGCTGTGCAATGCTTTTATACTTGTGCGGGGGGGGCGCGGTAGGGCCTGACCTGCGGGGCGGACTAGCCCTGTGCTGGGAGTCCCCCCGCATGTCAGAGTAAATGATCGTAGATGTGCTAAATCTAGCACATCTACGATCAACTCTGAATTACCCCCAGTGACTGAATTGCTCCGATAAATGCCCATGACTATAGACGACCAGCAGGGGGCGCATGGAACAATTTAATTCCACCCAACGGGGTAAATTTACTAAGGTGGGAGTTTTTTAGAACTGGTGATGGGGGTGATTCCGAGTTGTTCGCTCGCTAGCTGCTTTTAGCAGCATATCCCACGCTAAGCCGCCGCCCTCTGGGAGTGTATCTTAGCTTAGCAGAATTGCGAATGAAAGATTTGCAGAATTGCGAATAGAAATTTCTTAGCAGTTTCTGCGTAGCTCCAGACCTACTCACAAATAGCGATCAGTTCAGTCAGTTTCGTTCCTGGTTTGACGTCACACACACGCCCAGCGTTCACCCAGACACTCCCCCGTTTCTCCAGCCACTCCCGCGTTTTTCCCTGAAACGCCTGCGTTTTTTCGCACACTCCCAGAAAACGGCCAGTTTCCGCCCAAAAACACCCACTTCCTGTCAATCACACTCCGATCAGCAGAACGATGAAAAAACTTACGCCGTGAGTAAAATACCAAACTTTTGTGCTAATTTACTTGGCGCAGGCGCGCTGCGTACATTGCGCATGCGCAGTTTGCGACTAATCGCTCCGTAGCGAAAAAAAACGAGCAAACAACTCGGAATGACCCCCGATGTTGCTTATAGCAACCAATCAGATTCTATTATTTTCTAGAAGCAGCTAGATAAATGTTAAGTAGAATGTGATTGGTTGCTATGAGCAAGATCACCAGATCACTATTGCGTGAAATTTGTAACATATTTCCTAAGCTATTGCTTTTAGGTGACCTACAAACCTTCATACAGTATGCGGTTGTACATCAATAAAACATGCACATATGCTCCAGTCATTCTCTGCTTTACTCCCATTCAACCGACTTTTTAATGTTCATTCTGGAATTTCCCATCAGCATTGCACGTTCAGCAGTTACTGTGCTCTCCACACAGACAAGTACACAGGCTGGAATTGAAGAAATGGAACACAGGCACAGAAATATAGGGGCATCAAGGGCGTAGCTGCCATGGGTGCAGGCAGTGCAGCTGCTAAGGGGCCCAGAGCTGAGAGGGGCCATCTTCCCTGTAACAGTTACATGTGTTATGTTATGTACAAGGGCGTAGCTGCCATAGGTGCAGGGAGTACAGCTGCTATGGGGCCCAGAGCTGAGAGGGGCCACCTTCCCTGTCACAGTTACATGTGTTATACACATTTTTCGCCATTGGGTGGTATGTAGTGGTCCTTTCAAACTTTTGCCTTGGGGCCTGCAATATATCTAGATATGCCCATGGGCCTGCTTATTGTAGTGTAGTATAAAATGAACTGGAGGGCATGTTAATGTTATATAATATGAACCTGGGCACTATAATGTGGCACAATATGAACGGGGAGCACTATATATCATAATGTGAATTGGGGGTACTGTGCGGCATAATGTGTACTGGCAGCTCTGAAATGTGGCATAGGGTGAACTTAAGCACTACTACGATTTATAAAAGAGACTAGGACACTACAATGGGGCATAACATTAAATAAGGCTCTACTATGTTTCAGAAAATGAACAGGGCACTATTATAGGGCATAATTAATAACTGCTGCAGAGAAGTGTCTCTCTAGAAGCATTGGGATGGGGGCCCCTTCAAAATGTTGCTATGGGGCCCACAAAGTTCTGGCTACGCCCCTGAGGGGCATCAATATGTGTCCTTATTCCACAGCTTGCTGCATTCTCTCCCCATCCTATGTCTGCAGGTGGACTTTTCTTAGCTTACAGTATGTTACATGTGTCTGTATTGCATCATCGAACTGTTATATAAAAGATATGGGGCGACATGTCAACTGTCAACCGACTCAATGTCAACATTTCCAGAATGTGGCTGTTGTGAATGTCGACGGTCAGCTCGTCGATGTATTTGGATTTTTTGGGGGGGCATTTCCGATTATAAAAACATCAAACAAAAATTGCGTCGGCTGTATCTTGGTAGGAGTAACCTGAGCGGCATCAGGCGAAACGTTTCTAATGTTGTTTTCTTTGCTCTTGTTCTTATACTATGAATAACCTACAGGTGCAAAAAACTGTTGGGAGAGCAGCACAGTGCACTGTCTCCTATGCAGCATAGCATAGCATACACTCAGGGCACTAGGACCCAGGCGGCTGCAGCCTCCAACCTGATGTTCTACTGCACATGTACAGTCATGTTTTTTTACTGTGCAAGAGTGTCACAGTACTGCACACAAGCACAGTACTTAGCTCCTTAGGTGAGACACCTCTTAGCTGCAATACCTTGTGTTTGATACAAAACAAATAAACCTACAATTTGACAGCAGATCTGAACCGCTTGGCCCATTGAGTCTGCCCTAAATACACACACACACACTAGGGTTAATTTTTTTGTCTGGAGCCAATTAAGCAATCAGAATATTTCTGCTGCGGGGTACACTGGGCTCCACAAGGAAAGACATAGGGGTGTAGAGTAGGATCTTGATCCGAGGCACCAACAGGCTGAAAAGCTTTGACTGTTCCCAGAATGCATAGCGCCGCCTCCTCTATAACCCCGCCTCCCTGCATAGGAGCTCAGTTTTGTAGTTGGTGCCGCAGATAGCAGGCACATAACAGAGGGGCTGCTCTGGGCAGCCCTAAGAAGAGCTTCAAGGGCTGCAGCAGTATGTACATGTCTAGTGACATTCACTGCTGCAGCTCCATCTTTCCCCAGCGGCGCTGTACACTCCCGAGCCCTGGTTGCCGGGTAACTACAGCAGGATGCTTCGGTTTTCTTCTATGGTCAGGCACACACGACGGGGGCTCTCCGGGATCGCGCGGCCGCGCTTCGGGAGGTGGTGAGTGGGTCCCGCTTGCGGGACCCGTACTTTATCGCGATCCGGCGCGGTCAGTGGGAGATGGGCCGCGCGTACTGGCGGTGGACACTGTGGCAGTACAGGCGATCCCACTAGATCACCAGGGCATGGGTGCAGGTCAGGTTTTCCCTTAAAACCATTTTACTTGTAGCCCGCAGTACCTGGTGGTTTTGCCAGCAGGGGGATAAGGCTTAGACCTGGAGCCCCTCCCCCAGCCCCAGGGCGCCATTTCCCGCAAATGTTCCCGCCCTGGAGCTGCATATCTGTCTCTCCCTCACTCCCTGGCAGTGTCTGGGCGCCATTTCTCTCAGCTACACTGTTCCGGGGACTGCTTGGGCAAATCCTCCTGTGTAAAGCCGCCTGGTTGACAGCGCTGTGACTTTACATGACACTTAAGTATTCTACCTGTCATTTAGACAGTGTTAGTTAAGAAAGAGTGCATTTAGTCAGGGGTTTCTAGTACAATTACCCTGTGATATATATCCAGTTCTTACTGTGCAGTGTTATATCTATTGACTACATAGCTATATAAGCTGGTCCAGTGCAGTATTATTGTTAGTAATAACCTCTGCGTTGTCTAACTGTGACTATATGTGTGTGCATTAGCTTGCTGAGTAGTTTCCATTCGTGTGTCTCACTCAACTTGCTATCCCTATATTCTATAACCTGAGGTGGTTTGGTGCGTCAGGTTTTATAATAATATAGGATATTCACAAGATATACTCTAATACGTATTTTTCTCTGTGATTTTAGTCACCATATCTCTCCTTTATCTCTGCTTGTGCTGACTACACTGCGCAGGGGTTTGGGTAAGAGGTATTGTGCTGCTGATAATTGTACTGTGTTACCTCATACTGCAAGTTATATCATGTCTGCTTCTGAGGGTAACGGTTCTGGGGCTGAACACACTGCCGGTGTTGCTGAAGCCACAGATCCATATGGGGAGAATATAGCAGCTGTGGGCTCTGGTTCTGGGGGCTCCTTGCCCCCCAGTGGGACTGTGGCAACGGAGGTACGTAATGACCCACCGTGGGCTGCTTTTTCCACGCTTCTATATACGCTAGTTAATAAACTAACACCCCCTATGGGACCCCCCTATGCCGGTGCAACCGTATGTGGTCCCTGCAGCTAATCCGCCGTGGGCGGATGATTTATCTGCTCAATTGAAGAAGTTGAACCAGTCCCTGACAACTAAAAAGTTTGACCCTCGCTCGCCTAAGTCCAAGGGGTCCTCTAAGCGAGCTCTTATCTCCTCACAATCCACTGCTGTCACTGACACCTCGTCTGATGAAGATGGCACTTACACTGACCCCACAGATTCTGACTCAGATACTGCTGATGGGGAGGGTAGTTCACATGTGGATGTTCCTGATCTTTTGGAGGCTATTAAATTAATTCTGCAGATTACGGATGATCCCGAGCCATCCGTCCCTCCTAAGAAACCAGATAGGTTCAAGCGTCAGAAGGTGGTTAAACAAGTTTTACCTCACTCTGACCACCTAGTGGATATACGTCAGGAATCCTGGGGAAACCCGGGTAAGAAGTTTGTGCCTCAAAGGAAGATGCTGGCTCGCTATCCCCTCGCGCCAGAGCTGTCTAAATATTGGGAAACGCCACCTCCAGTAGACTCACATGTGGCTAGGATGGTGGTTTCCTAAGCTTTACTTGTCACTACCGTCACGTCTCTAAAAGAGCCTACGGATAAATGTGTGGAGGGTTGTCTGAAAGCGATTTACACCCTCACGGGTGCTGCACAAAAGGCCCACTATTGCAGCAACATGGACTGCAGAGGCTATTGAAGCATGGGCCTTGGAGTTAGAAGCTGAAATCTCTTCTGACCATGCTAGACAATGCTTGTCATATATTGTCACAGCTTCTCGTTATATTAAAGAGGCGGCTTCTGATACCGGTATCCTGGCAGCCAAGGCCTCTACCACATCAGTCCTGGCTCGCCGGATATTGTGGCTGAGATCCTGGTCTGTGGATCTGGACTCTAGAAAAACCCTGGAGGTACTCCCTTTCAAGGGAGATATTCTGTTTGGGGAGGACTTAAATAAGATAGTGGCTGACTTGGCTACTGCCAAAACTGCCTGTCTGCCAAGTACCGCTCCTTCTGTGTCGAAGGCTAAAGGTACTTCCTTTCGCCCATTTCGTCCTTCAGGTAAAGCAAAAGGTCAGGCATACAACAAGCAGGCCCGCACTTCCAAACCTGGTAAACCGAAGCCCAAAAGAGCCTGGGCGGCCCGTCAGCAAGCTTCCATTACCGATAAGCCTGCCGCATGACGGGGCGGGCCTCCGCCTGGGGGATCCCAGGGTGGGGGGCCGGCTTCTATGGTATACCCAGGAATGGTTGAAGTCCACTTCAGATGCCTGGGTACGGGAAGTCGTCATTCGAGCTTACGCCATAGCCTTCAAGAACCGACCCCTCATCGATTTTGCCGGACAGACCAGACAAAGGCAAACACTCTACATTTGGTGTTACAGACCCTCCTGGATACAGGAGTCGTAGTACAGGTGCCTCTTGCACAGAGGAGCCGGGGATACTATTCTCCGTTGTTTCTAGTCCCGAAACCGAGTGGATCTTCCCGGCCCATTCTCAACCTCAAGGCATTGAACAGGTTTGTGAAGGTTTCCAAGTTCCGTAAGGAAACCCTTCGCTCTATAGTTCTGGCCTTGGAACCTGGGGACTACATGGTCTCCCTGGACATACAGGATGCTTACCTGCATATTCCTATAGCAGCGTCACATCAGCAATACCTGAGGTTTGCGATTAGCAACCTCCATTACCATTTTCGGGCGTTACCTTTTGGTTTAACTACGGCTCCGCGAGTCTTCACCAAAGTCATGGCGGTGATGACGGTGGTACTCCACCGTCAAGGGGTCAGGATACTGCCGTATCTGGACGACTTGTTAATCCTGGCAAATTCCCCAGAACTTCTCCTACGTCATCTGGATAAGACTGTCCGGTTTCTACAAGCCCACGGTTGGCTCATCAACTGGAAGAAATCCTCCTTGGTACCTGCTCAGAGCATGGTGCACCTGGGAGCGCTATTGGACACTCACAACCAGAGGTTGTTCTTGTCTCAGGAGAAAGTCCTGAAGCTTCAGGACAGGATTTGTTGCTTCCTTTCTCGTCTGCAAGTGTCGATACATTCGGCCATGCAGATGCTGGGCCTCATGGTGTCAGCATTCGACATGGTGGAGTATGCTCAATTCCATTCTCGCCCCCTCCAGAAGCTGATTCTAGCCAAGTGGGACGGCCTGCCTCACCGGATCAGGTCTCACATGATCTCATTGACTCCAGAGGTCCGTCTGTCGCTGCTCTGGTGGCTCAAGGACCGACAATTGTGCAGGGGCTGTCCCTTCTGGATATCCGACTGGGTCCTGTTGACAACAGATGCCAGTCTAAGAGGTTGGATTGCGGTGTTGGAGCAACACTCCCTTCAGGGTCGGTGGACCAAGGAGGAATCCCTCCTCCCGATCAACATTCTGGAATTGCGGGCGGTCTTCAATGCGTTGAACCTGGCCCAGCATTTCATTCAGAACCGTCCTGTTCAAGTACAGTCGGACAATGCCACCACAGTGGCTTACATAAATCATCAACGCGGCACTCGAAGCCGTTTGGCAATGAAGGAAGTCTCACGGATTCTACATTGGGCGGAACGCCATCTACCGGCCATATCGGCAATATTCATTCCGGGAGTCCTGAATTGGGAAGCGGGCTTTCTCATTCGTCAGGACGTACATGCCGGCGAGTGGGGCCTCCATCCAGAAGTGTTTCAACTCCTAGTGGAAAAGTGGGGCCTTCCAGACGTAGATCTGATGGCGTCTCGACACAATCACAAGGTTCCGGTCTTCGGAGCAAGGACAAGGGATCCTCAAGCAGCATTTGTGGATGCGCTGGCGGTGCCGTGGAGGTTTCGGCTGCCGTACGTGTTCCCTTCGGTGTCACTCCTGCCCAGGGTACTTCGGAAGTTCAAGCAAGAAAGAGGAATTCTGCTTCTCATAGCTCCAGCGTGGCCCAGACGGCACTGGTTCTCAGTGAAAAAGGGGGTGTGCTCTCTCTACAATGGCGCTGGTCTCTCTTACGGTCACCTATGTATGTGGATAATACCCAGGTGTGAAAGTGTATGTTTAAACACACTGGTATGGTGAATAAAATGGAATTTAATACAATACTAACATGCAATGTCTAAAAACAAGCAATACATAAAAAAAACAAGTGGACTGGGAACAGGCCATGGGGGGAATGTGATCCTACCGATGCAGGTGGAGGAGCCGCAGGTGTCAAATAAAGGCAGGGTACCCCGGGAAATACCCTGCTGGTGTCTCCTCTGATCGAATTCCCTTCCAGGTAATCAGCAAAACAATCCGCCAAACGTCCAGGGGGTGGTCAGCGCCACAAGGTATCACTGGTTCTCAGACCTGCAGGGCCTATCGTCAGAGCGTCCAATTCTACTTCCGCAACGCCCAGACCTCCTCGTTCAGGGCCCCTGTGTCTACCAGGACCTAGCCCGGCTGTCTTTGACGGCGTGGCTCTTGAAGCTTCCGTCTTAAGGGCTAAAGGGTTTTCTGAGGCGGTCATTCAAACTATGTTGCGGGCCCGGAAACCGGCTTCTGCTCGGATTTACTATAGGGTCTGGCATTATTACTTTGTTTGGTGCGCATCTAACAATTATGACGCTTCCAAGTATAGTACTGCCAAGTTGTTGACCTTTCTTCAGCAGGGCCTGGACTTAGGCCTGCGTCTGGCCTCCCTCAAGGTTCAAATATCTGCCTTGTCGGTGTGGTTTCAGAGAAAGATTGCGACCTTACCTGATGTGCATACCTTCACTCAGGGTGTGTTGCGTATCCAACCTCCCTATGTCCCGCCTGTGGCTCCTTGGGACTTGTCGGTGGTTTTGGAGGCGTTACAAGAGTCTCCGTTTGAACCTCTTGGTTCAGCTGATCTTAAGTGGCTTTCCCTTAAGGTGGTATTTCTGCTGGCTATTGCTTCAGCTAGAAGAGTGTCGGATTTGGGTGCCTTGTCTTGTAGTTCCCCATATCTGATATTTCACCGTGACCAGGTGGTTCTTAGGACTCGTCCTGGATATTTACCTAAGGTGGTTTCTTCGTTCCACCTTAACCAGGAGATCGTGGTTCCGGCACTTGTTTCTCCTGATCTGTCTCCCAAAGAGCGGTCTTTGGATGTGGTACGGGCTCTCCGTATCTATGTGAAGAGAACTGCTTCTATTAGGAAATCTGATTCTCTCTTTGTGCTGTTTGGATTTCACAAACGGGGCTGGCCTGCTCACAGGCAAACTTTGGCCAGATGGATTAGAATGGTGATTGCACATGCTTATGTGAGGGCTGGTCTGTCAGCTCCTGCTCAGATTACGGCCCACTCTACTCGGTCTGTTGGACCTTCTTGGGCGGCCCGCCGTGGTCCGACCCTTGAACAATTGTGCAAGGCAGCTACGTGGTCCTCAGTGAACACGTTCATAAGGTTCTATGCCTTCGATACTGCCGCTTCCCAGGATGCTTCCTTTGGACGCCGGGTTCTTGTGCTCGCTACAGTGCGTCCCCTCCCATAAGGAACTGCTTTAGGACTTCCCCTATGTCTTTCCTTGTGGAGTCCAGTGTACCCCGCAGCAGAAAACGAGTTTTATGGTAAGAACTTACCTTTGTTAAAACTCTTTCTGCGATGTACACTGGGCTCCACAAGGCGCCCACCCTGACACACTTAGCTTCTGTGGGTTGGTATGGCATTAGCCGCTGACACTTCTCCTGTCGTGAGAATGTGGTATATGTGGCTACTAACTGTTGTCGTCTCTTTTCCTGCTACTGCATTGGGCTGGTTAACTAAAAACTGAGCTCCTGTGCAGGGAGGCGGGGTTATAGAGGAGGCGGCGCTATGCATTCTGGGAACAGTCAAAGCTTTGAGCCTGTTGGTGCCTCGGATCAAGATCCTACTCTACACCCCTATGTCTTTACTTGTGTCTTTCCAGTGTACCTCGCAGAAAGAGTTTTAACAAAGGTAAGTTCTTACCATAAAACTAGTTTTTTGGATTGTTGGAGGAAACCCACACAAGCACGGGGAGAATATACAAACTCCACACACATAAGACCCGTGACCTCAGGGCTGTGAGGCAGTAATGCTAACCATTACACCATCGGTGCTGCCCAAAAACCATCAATGTTGCCAATACTGCGGCTGTTAACCCCTCCTCTACCACTGTGTTCCTTGTTAAGGTCTCTCTGTGTGGCATAACAGTCACTTTCACATCCGCTGTGCACCTGTTGTAACCACCATCCCAATAGTCTACATATAGCAACAAAAATAATAGGATATAGCAAAATTCCATAATAAATTGCCCTCTGGTGTTGAGATGTTACGAGCTGTGTGATCACAAAACAAACTTCTTAAATCTTTTTTTTCCCTCAGACTGTGGGAATGTGCAACCTGGAGGCCACGATGAAGGGGAGTCAGAAGCTGGGTGGATAGAAGGAGCCGCCATCTTGTTGTCCGTCATTTGTGTGGTGTGGGTGACGGCCTTCAATGACTGGAGTAAGGAGAAGCAGTTTCGGGGGCTGCAGAGTCGCATTGAACAAGAGCAAAGATTCTCTGTCATCAGAAATGCACAAGTCATACAGATCCCTGTGGCTGAGCTCATCACGGGAGACATCGCCCAGATAAAATATGGTGAGGACGGCTGCAGAGTTGTCACGGTTTCCATCAGTGACATTACTAACCTCAGTAATGGATATTAATATATAGGGGGAGGCAGTGCCAGATTAAGGGCAACTTGGGCCTGGAGCTGAAATTTACAAAGGGCCTAATTGTGTGCGGCAACAAGGGATATGGCTAGTGATATGAGGGGCATGGGGTGCAGTGATCGCGCTGAGCAAAAAAAGTTGTGGGTCTCAGGGACTCCTCACTTTAAGAAATTGGGGTCCTACTCCACGGTTTCTGGGTCCCATCACAATTTATGCATTATAGGCAGTGCTGGGGGAAGGCAGCAGTTGGGGTAGAGCTAGGGGTTGAAGCAGGGAACACTTGGGGCAGGGAGAGGGTTAAGGGCAGGCAGTGCTGGGGGTAGTGAGGAGGTAAGAGCAGGCAACAGTTTGAGAAGTGCTGTGAGTGGGTAGCAGTTGGGGTAGAGGGAGATAAGGGCATGCAGTAGAGGGTAAGGAAAGACAGCAGCTGGGGCAGTACTGGGGCAATGCTGGGGATAGGTAGGGTGTAAGTGTAGGTAGGTACTGGGGGCAGTACCTGGGATAGTGGTAGATTGCAGCTGGGGCCGTATTGGGGGCAAGGAGTGGGTTAGAGGCAGACAGTACAGAGGTAATGCTGGGGGTAGCGAGGGGGTAAATTTAGGGGGTTGAAAGTACACTGCTTTGTAATTATACCACTAAATCACGGTGAAAGGTAGTTTTTTTATTGCAGCAGTAACTGACAATAGAAAACCAGAGGTAGAGGGTGATGCCTTGTGGAGACAGAGAGTGCCAGGAGAGAGGGTGATGGGGAGATAGTGATGCAGAGGGTGAGGCAGTGGGTGACAGGGAGAGGCAGAGGGTGACAGGAGATTGTGATAGTGAGAGGCATTGAGTGACGCCAGGGTGTGGGTGACATAGAGGATAACGGGGAGAGGCCGTTGGTGACAGGGAAGTGAGGTGACAAGTAGATATAGGAGGAGACGGAGAGGCAGTGGGTGACAGGAAAGGGTGATGGGGATAGAGAGGGTGATGGGGAGAGATAGTGGGAGACAGAGAGGCAGTGGGTGACAGTGTCACGTCTCCTTTATGCGTGCACAGGTGAAGCTTGGGCGTACGCTCCAGCTGCTCCAATTGTGATAGATATGAAACAGACCTAAAAGGGGAGGTAATGGGGTAAGGTAGAATGGGGTAAGGGACCAGAGATAGGGGACGAGACAGAGCGGTGGGGATGGAGCCATGATAGAGCAGGGGTTGGGGGGAAGGCGGGACAGAGCGAGTTGGGGCAGACGCTGGGTGATGGGCCTAATTTGCAAAATGTTTCGAAATATTAATTAGAACACTGCAGGATAATTATGGAACCACTGCCTGATACAATGTCTTACCTGGTGAGTGCACCGCCAGGGCCCCAGCACCCTCAGCTATTCCACTGACACCAGATGGTGCGAATGCAGCAGTAGAGACTTCCTCCAATTCTCCCTGAGCCTGGCATTCATGCTGCCTGCCCCAAGTCCTCTCACTCCGTGTCCTGCAGAATCAGATAGAGCAGCAGCACTCCCATCCACACACACAGTGACCCGGAGCAGAGCCGGCCTTAGGCATAGGCAAACTAGGCAAATGCCTAGGGCATTTGGTATGCTTAGGGGCACCAGCAGCTTCTGCTGATTAAAATGATATGTGGCATGCCTATATTCTGTGCGTGACTGCGGCTGTATCTGCATACAAAATGCTACATTGCAGTGTATTCCTGGAAATCACTGTAATGTAGCATTTCATATGCAGATACAGCCGCAGTCGCACACAAAATATAGGCATGCTGCATATCATTTAGAAGCTGCTTGTGCATCCTAGCCACATAGTAATGCAAATAAGATGCATTTTCATAAACAAAAGGCGCCCGTTAGCAGAGCTGCCAGCTGACTCATGCCAGGCATCTCCTGCAGAATTAGCGGCGGTGCTAAGGGGCACCAGCCAAAATCTTGCCTAGGGCATCATATTGGTTAGGGCCGGCTCTGACCCGGAGCACGCTACTGCACAGTGCACACAGCTCCTCAGCATCATCCAGAAGGGGGAAAAGCCCCAGCTGCAGTGTCATAAGTTTATTCCCATTGCCCGGAGGCAAGTTAGAGTTTGGTGCCCCCCACGACCCCCCCTCCCACACAGCTATCTACCCTATTATAGCTATCCCTTCCTCACACAGACCCCCTCCTCCACACACACCGCTATCCCCCTTAGCTCCCCAGAAACACACATACAGCGCACCACCCTCACACAATCCCCCATCACAAAGCTTCTCCCCCTTCCTGCTGCTACAAATCTACCGTCTGCCAGCTCCCTCCTGACTGGTCAGCGGACCTCCCTAGGTGACAAAAAGGGATGGGGCTCACTCACTGATCCCCCTAATTTTTGTGCCACCTAGCTCCTCTCCCCCTTAGATGGCTCCAGCACCATCTTGGCATCCTTTGCCCCTAATACAGACACACAGACCCGACCCTCCCCCCCCCCACCTTCCCCAGACACACACACAGCTATCTACACTATTATAGCTATACCTTCCTCACCCCCCCCCCAAAAAAAACACACACACACACACACACACACACACACACACACACACACACACAGTGCTGTCACCCATTACAGTCAGCTCCCCTGAAACACACATACAGTGCACCACCCTCACACAATACCCCATCAGAAAGCTGTCCTCACACAGACCCAAACCCCCCCCTTACTCAGCTCCCCTCAAACAGCGCACCACACTCACATAGATCCCGCCCCCTCACCTATACCGTAGGTCACCTTTCCTCATGCAGATTCCCACACACAGGCACAGCTCTCCCCAGTCCCCAATCAGCTGCTCTCCCCAGTCCCCAATCAGCTCTTTACTCCCACCACACATCCACACAGCATACGCGCACACACAGCATACACACAGCAAGCTATCCTCCCCACAGACACACAAACTCTTTAGTCCACCCACACAGGGCGGCTCCCCTACACTGAGATCTCCTCCAGGCGCAGTCTTAACGGCCGGCTTTCACTTCCGCCGTGGGAGGATCACTTGCTGAGCATCTGTTTCCAGTGCAGACTGTGCTGCACTGCGTGTCCTGATCACTGCTGCCCACAGTGATTGGGACACAGTGTGAGAGAAGACACCACTTCTGAGAGAGACACTCAGTCGCCAGGAAGGGGGGGGTTGTGGGCTGTCCAATCACTGACCAGCAGTGATCGGGACACGCTGGAGGTGGAGCCGCGGCTGCAGGGGGACTGACCGGGTCTCAGGCGGCGAATAAATGTGGAGATGGGAGGCGCTGCTGGCAGTGAGTGGATGTGGAGACGGGGACGCTGCCGACGGTGATTGGCTGAGACAGGGAATGCGGCTGATTGGTTGGGGAGTCAGAGCGCACCCTGCAGGACCCACTCATATTTCAAAATTGAGTCCCTGACTGCCTATAGCATGTAAAATACACACACATACATACAGTACACACACGTACACCACCTCAACATACACACACACAGTAAACACTACACACACATACCATACGTACACACCACATGCACATACAGTACACACACACTACTGCATATACACACACAGTACACCAACACACACCACCACATATACACACATACAGTACACACACTACTGCTGCTGCTTATATACACACACACCACCACATATATACACACAGTAGAGTACACACATACAGTACACACACCACTGCAGAATATACACTCAGTACAACACACACACACCACTGCTGCATATATATACATATATACACACACACACACACACACACACACTACACTCTACTTATACCTTCAGTACCAGGCTTCCTGCAGCAGCTGCAGCTCCTCGTGTGGTCTGGGGGCGGAGCTTGTGACAGGCTCAGTCAGGACCCCCGAGAAGGAGAGACTGGAGGGGAGGGGTGCCCTCCACACTGCCTGTACGGCTCTCTGTAGCTGATCTCAGAGTGCCGAGCTGAAGGAGGCAAGGTAGGAGAGAGAGGGCAGCCGCTGGCAGTGTGACAGGTAAAAGATTTTTTTCCAGTCAACGCTGTCAGTGAGTCTCCTGTGGGCCTATTTTCAATGGGGGGCCTGGAGCTGCAGCTCCATCCGCCCCATTGTTAATCCGGCCCTGGGGGGAGGTGTATCAAGCCTTGGAGAGAGAGCTAAAAAGTACCAACCGCCAGAAGTATAACTTTGCCCTCCAAATGTTGTAAACCTGACTGACATGATACTATACATTATGCTTTTTAAACAGAAATAAAAAAGTGAGCTGATCAGTATTTAACAATGGGGGTCATTCTGACCCGATCGCACGCTGCAGTTTTTCGCAGTGTAGCGATCGGGTCAGATCTGCGCATGCGCTGGCGCTGTAGTGCGCCGGCGCATGTCCGCCAGTCGCTACACTACGATTGCCTATGCCTGATTGACAGACAGAGGCGGTCGATGGACGGGAGGGGGCGAAACGGTGGCGTTTGGCCGGCATTTCGTGGGCATGGTCCGGCCAACGCAGGCGTAGCCGGACCGTGCGGGGAGTGGCCCGCAGCGCCTGCGTGATGTCACACGCAACCACTGCGGGCCGGGGAGCGATAAGTAGCTCCCGGCCAGCACGCAAAAGCTGTGCTGACCGGGAGCTACTCTTGAAGTGCAAAGGTATCGCCGCTGTACAATGCCTCTTCTGCGGGGGGGCGTCACTGACATGCGGGGCGTCCCCCCGCATGTCTGAGTTCAGGATCGTAGCTGTGCTAAATTTAGCACAGCTACGATCAACTCGGAATGACCCCCAATATCCTTACAGTACATGTTGAATAAAACGAAGACAGAATATTAATAAAGAAAACTGTAACGTGACAACCTTATTGTTGTTTTCCAGTTTTAAAAATAATTCAGCAGCTGTGAGTGCTAGCATGGTCTCTCACGCCTCTCCTGCTAGGGGGCTGCAGATAAAGTGGCTGGTAATCCCTTATCTGGCACATGGAGGAAGATTGACTGGAGATGAAAAAAATAAAAGTTTTTAAACACGCTTTCAGGAACTTTGAAATTGTAATAATTCCAAGAGAACCATTTGCCCTCTAATACATTCTGCTTTGCATGATCCCCCATGGTAGTGACTCACCGATGCTGCATATAGCTGAATGCTGTGAGCAGCATTAATATTGCAGGAGTAAGTGAATGTCATTCATTTTTTAATATCCTCTGATCTTCCAGGCGACCTGCTGCCCGCAGATGGAGTTCTGATCCAGGGGAACGATCTTAAAATTGATGAGAGCTCATTGACAGGAGAATCAGACCACGTGCGCAAGTCTGTAGAAAAAGACCCAATGCTGCTTTCTGGTGAGGATGTGGTCCCCCCTATGCCCCATGCAAAGGATTTGTGTCATTTTTCTGCTATTCGTCTTCTCAGTCATGGGTTTTGTGACGACTTATTATCTTTGTTTCTCCAGTTTGCGAGACATTGTTTGTTTGAAAATGCTATTCTTTGAAAGGGCATCTGTCATCTGCACATAATGGACTGAACCAATAACCAGAATTCTCTAGGAACTTGTGAGGCACGAGGCAATTCGTGCCTCGTGCCCCATTCGTGTCACTAGTTCTGAATGAATGTATAAACTGCATCTTTATAAATTTAGGTTCAGCCTACAAAATGAAGGCCTCTATTTTAGGCAGGCGATGCTCTTACCTCCCAGCATTTGTCCCCGTCCAGATTGTTTGCCCCCCAGCCCCCTTTTCCTCCATTGAAAAGACCTCTGAATCGTGCAAAGTGTGAACAGCATACTCACCATGTCTCCCATCATCCCTGCAGTTGGGATAACGAAGCTGACAACGAGACAATCCCTTCATGTCGGGACTGTCCTACTTTAATGGGGACAGCTGGGATGTATGTACATGTAGAGCTTACAGTCAGGGTCAGACTGGCTCATAGCCATACAGGGGAGATCACCAGTGGGCACGACTGCCTGAGGTCCTCATTCCCTCCACTAGGGGTCAGGTCCCTGAACATGCTCTCAATTTTTACATTATTGCTCCACTAGAGGATCAGCAATTTCTTAGGAGTATGGGTCATAGGGTCGACAGTCATTAGGTCAACCGCTATTGGTCGACAGTGAATAGGTTGACACCTGACATAGGTCAACATGGTCATTAGGTCAACATGAACAAGGGCGACATGGAGATAGGTCGACATGAGTTTTTTAAACAATTTTGGTGTTGTTTTCTTCGTTAAGTGACCGGGAACCCGAATTAGTGCACCGTGTCCCTTCGCATGGCTTGCTGCACTCGCCATGCTTCGGGCAAGGTGCCTCTCTCCGCTAATGCTGCGCTCAGCACAGGGTACTATTCGTAGTCCACGTGGATCGTAAAGTATGGAAAAAGTTCAAGAAATGTAAAAAAATGTGGAAAACTCATGTCGACCTTTTCCCATGTTGACCAAGTACATGTCGACCTAGTGACCATGTTGACCTATAGACCAGGTCGACATAATGCATGTCGACCAATAGTGGTCGACCTAATGACTGTCGACCTAAGTGTGGTTGACCTAGCGACCGTGTACCATTTCTTAGATACTTGGTTGAGATCTATGGACACTACACCAAGATTACTCCTTCTGCCAATCAACGTGTGTCCCCCTGACACAACCTTCCCCCTCTGTTAAAAGACCCTTTTCTTTGCAGACTGACTGTGTCCTCTCTATTGGATGGCCAAGTCCCCCTGTTGTGGCTGGCCACATCCCCTCTGGTGACTGCCCTTAATATTGGGGCCCTACCACTGAGTTTCATGGTGGACCCTTCTTGCCCCAGTCCGACACTGCTTACAGTAGAACGGAGCACAAGGACAATTGACCGTAAAGGAACCTTTATGTGACTATGGGGCTAATTCCAATTTGATCGCAGCAGGAACTTTGGCCCTCATTCCGAGTTGTTCGCTCGTTCTTTTTCATCGCATCGCAGTGAAAATCCGCTTAGTACGCATGCGCAAAGTTCGCACTGCGACTGCGCCAAGTAACTTTACTATGAAGAAAGTATTTTTACTCACGGCTTTTTCTTCGCTCCGGCGATCGTAATGTGATTGACAGGAAATGGGTGTTACTGGGCGGAAACACGGCGTTTCAGGGGCGTGTGGCTGAAAACGCTACCGTTTCCGGAAAAAACGCAGGAGTGGCCGGAGAAACGGTGGGAGTGCCTGGGCGAACGCTGGGTGTGTTTGTGACGTCAACCAGGAACGACAAGCACTGAACTGATCGCACAGGCAGAGTAAGTCTGGAGCTACTCTGAAACTGCTAAGTAGTTAGTAATCGCAATATTGCGAATACATCGGTCGCAATTTTAAGAAGCTAAGATTCACTCCCAGTAGGCGGCGGCTTAGCGTGTGTAACTCTGCTAAATTCGCCTTGCGACCGATCAACTCGGAATGAGGGCCTTTGTTAGCAGTTGGACAAAACCATGTGCACTGCAGGGGAGGCAGATATAACATGTGCAGAGAGAGAGAGATTTGGGTGTGGTGAGTTCAATCTGCAATCTAAATTGCAGTGTAAAAATAAAGCCGCCAGTATTTACCCTGCACAGAAACAAAATAACCCACCCAAATCTAACTCTCTCTGCACATGTTATATCTGCCTCCCCTACAGTGCACATGGTTTTGCCCAACTGCTAAAAAATTTCCTGCTGCGATCAACTTGGAATTACCCTCTATGTTGTCCTCTGGGTACAGTGCTGTTTAATGCAGATTGTTTTGCATTTTTCTCTATAAGAAGAAGAAGAAGAGATAGATGTACAACATTTGCCAGATCATTGTTTAGAGTAATATGTTCCCTCTGCATTCTTCATGCCTACACTTGACAGGTCTGTATAGAGGCTGTGACCCAAGACACCTTCTCTGAGCAGTCTAAATGGTTGTGCAGATGAGTTTCATAGTCGTCGCTCCCTCATCCTCTCTGTGACAGGTGAACGGAGGATAGATGAGAACTGGTGTAGAGATTATTTGTCTCTAAGGAAAAGCACAGCTGCAGTTTGCACACAGCTATTATACCAAGGCAGGCGACAGAGCAGGGGCAGGATAAAGTAGAGCAAATTCTATTTTTCTCCATTCGTCTTCTGGTATCATGTTGTATATCGCTCATCACTATGTATATGGCAGCTGTGATATTGGCATTGATGTCTCTCCACGGAGTTCAGTGATACTTAGGGGTGTGGCCAACCTCCAGAAAGGGTGTGGCTATCTTCCAGAAGGGGTGTGGCCAACCTCCAGCCAGTTGGCCAGTTACTTCCTGCTACCTCCTGTGATTGTATAGGGAGCGACTACAGTACAGTGATAATTGGAGACTCCTCTTGACACCCCCTGGGTTCTTTTACCAGAGGCCAGGTGCTGACAGTAGCCCTGGTGGCATCAAGTATCGCCTACTCTCACCTGGGCACGCTTCCAGATGCGTATGCCTATCTATAAAGCTTTGTCGTGGCACAAGTAATGCCACGGTTCCATGAAAGCCATCTTAGGATGACATTAACAGAAAGAGAAGACTGAAAAATAGGATTTATTGATTTATAGAGACATATAGGGGGCAATCAGGTACTGGCGATGTGCATCAGTGGGGTGCTCGACTGCACACAGATGTACTAAACCTTAAAGAGTGATAAGCTACAAACCAATCAGCTCCTAACTGTCATTTTTTCAAACACAACCTGTAGCATGACAGTAAAGAGCTGATTGGCTGGCATTTTATCGCTCTCCACTTTTTCACTTTCTAAGGCTTAGTACATCTCCTATAAGTTATGGAACCCCTGACATCACAAGTTATTAGCAAACAGGTTATAAGTGCTAAGAATATTTAGCATCCTGACAGGTCCTATACCTGTGTTACTATGAATTACGTCAGCTGCCGAGTGCGTAAACATAGCTGCACTTAGCTGTCCAATTACATTATTAGAGAAACCAGAATGTGCAATGAATTATTGCCAGTAACCTGAATTATACAATGGGATCAGATACACCAAGACAGCAGGTAGACCCAGCGTGATGGGCCACAAATGGCTCCTGCTTCCCCGTCTCTTCCTCCCTTCCTACGGCCAATTCACATTAGGCATAATTGTACTGCAGGCACTTTGGCAGACCCAGTAATGAGATCTGTGCTGTCCTTTATAATGTCCAGGCCTGACTTGAACCAGGCAGGAGACGGATAAGGACGGTGGCCCGGCCACGCTGGGTAGTAGCGTAACTCATGACTCATCTGTTGGCAGGTACCCACGTCATGGAAGGATCTGGCAGGATGGTTGTGACAGCTGTTGGTGTAAACTCACAAACTGGAATCATTTTCACCTTGCTCGGAGCCGGTGGAGAGGAAGAGGAGAAGAAAGACAAGAAAGGTAAATGTCATGGAATTGTTTGCGGTATTGGCTTAGCATTTATCCATAGCCAAAGATAAAATGAGCGATAGTCACATTCCCATGCTTGAGTGTTACTGTGTAGGCTGATATAGTGCAATGGAAAGTATATGCAAATGGCAGAGTGGCAGACGTTTAGCTAATGATGCGTCTAGGAACCAATTTATTGCAGTTAATGGAATGTTTTACCAAGGAGTCCCATAAGGAGCCCTAACCACCTGATCACAAGGGAGTAAGGGACAATAAGATCACTTACTGCTCCCGCAGGCCAGTCTCTGCAGAAATCGGCGTGTCTCAGTCTGCTTCATTTGGGCTCTCAGTACTATTAATGTGGGGGGAAAGAAGGAGAAAAGTTTATAATGCTATCCATTTATTTATGTTATTAATAAGCATTTTTGTCAGGGCAGTACGGATGGTGTAATGGTTAGCATTACTGCCTCACAGCACTGAGGTCATGGGTTCAATCCCCACCATGGCCCTAACTTTGTGGAGTTTGTATATTCTCCCAGTACTTGTGTAGGTTTCCTCCCGGGGCTCCGGTTTCCTCCCACAACCCAAAAATATACTGGTAGGTTAATTGGCTCCTAACAAAAATTAACCCTAGCATACACGTGTACATGTGGTAGGGAGTATAGATTGTAAGCTCCACTGGGGCAGGGACTGATGTGAATGGCCAAGTATTTTCTGTAAAGCGCTGCGGAATATGTGTGCGCTGCATAAATAACTGGTAATAATAATGTTTTTTATCTGTTATTGGCATCCTAAGCGATCACAGGGCAGGTGTTGTGCAAGTGCAAGAAGTAGTGTGAATGCTTGATGAATAAGCCACTGGTGGTTACCGCCGGCAGTAGCAGTGCTATCGCTAGTAGCAACCCTTTCTGGGGATAGTGATTTTCTCCCTTTGATAAATCTGCCTTTAGCCACTTGCCTGGCATCGTCGCATCAGATGCGACCATGCCTGCAAGTGCTCTATCTGACCTGGTCACACAGGATGCGACCAGTCAGATAGAGAGTGTTAGCAGTGGCAGGGAAGGGAAACTTTCCTCCGCTGCTGCTGTCAGAGGGACCGGAAGGTCCCTCTGCCTCCCTGCACTCTCCCCGTGTCTGCCGTGCTGCCGATCACTGCTGATCAGTCAGCACGGCAGGATCTGTCCCACCCGTGTATCTGGAAGCTGTCCCGTCTTTCAAAATGAAAGCCGTGATGGTCGCGATGTTCCGATGGTCACGATGTTCCTGATTGATGTTTAACCCCCCCCCCCCCCCCCCCCCCCGCAAAAAAATAATATATATATATATATATATATATATATATATATATATATATTTTTTATTTTTATTTATTTTTACTAAAATCATTTGGGATAGGGTTAAATTCATGTTCTTCACCTAATTCACTCATTAAAAAAACGACAATTTCTGAACTTTTTTTGCTAAATAAATAGTCAGTTAAGTGTCCTTGTTTCAGACTGAAACTTACCAGTACCAGAAAGAGGTGGAGATGTGCAATTAAAGAGGATCACTATTATACGTGTACAATCTAGGCAGCCACTATATATTCTCTGGGGAACAAGTATTCATAGGAACAGAGCCAGTGACATCACTAAGAATGCAGCCTATCACTTTATTACGAATCAGTGACATCCCTGAGAATGCAGCCTATCACTTCACTACGAATCAGTGACATCACTGAGAATATAGCCTATCACTTTACTACTAATCAGTGACATCCTTGAGAATGCAGCCTATCACTTCACTACGAATCAGTGACCTCACTGAGAATATAGCCTATCACTTTACTACAAATCAGTGACATCCCTGAGAATGCAACCTATCACTTCACTACGAATCAGGGGGAGGGGGGATGTTAGGTTTAGGCTGCCGGGGAAGGGGTGGGTTAGGTTGCAGGAAGGGGGGTTTAGGTTTAGGCTGCGGAAGGGGGGTTAGGTTTACGCACCCCCAGGGAGAGCTAGGGTTAGGCTGCAGGAGGAGGGAGGGGGGGGTTAGGTTTAGGCCGTGGAAAGAGAGGTGTTAGGTTTAAGCACCACCGGGGAGGGTTAGGGTTTATCTAAGAGGGGGGGAAGGTTAGGTTTAGGATGCGGGAAGGGAGGTCAGGGGGCAATAGGAAAACGTAAGTATAATTAACTTATCCCTGTCGAGATTCTCAATATCGGGATGCCGTCTGTATTTTGACCGTCGGCATCCCGAACGCCAGTATATTGGACCGAACCCATCTCTAGTAACTACTTATGTGAATATTCCTACCAGAAAAACAGAAAAGAACACTGCAATATGGTCTGGCTTGCCTGGATGTAAGAATACTGTTTGCTGATAAAAGATTCTGGTGGAAGCAGGAAACTAACCAAACTGTACCAACGCGTTTAAGACTTTTACTAAGTGTGAAATGCGTTGGTTCAATTTGGGGAGGTTTCTGCTTCCACCCAATTCTTGCTTTCTTTTCCTCTTTTGTCTGTGGATACAAAGAGAGAATACACCTGGATTTGAATAAATATAATGTTTATTTAGGGCACTTTTATTTTATTGTTTTGTGTGTTTTGTCTGTTATTCACAGCGTCAAAGTGATTTATTATATTTTTTTCTGCCGTTCATGTATCTGCATGGTGTGTGGAAACCTTACAGTAATGCGCTGTAACCGAAAGCAACCTATCACTTAACAGTTTTAAAAAACCTAGTCTAGTCAGACAAATGAAAGCTGATATGTCATTGATGGCTACGGGTTACAACATTTCTTTTTGCATCGTGGTTTTAAAGAAGCCGCAGCATGTCCATATATGCCAGCCTCATACCTCTCTTGTGTCTCTACAGCCTCATGCCCACCTGCTGGGGTGTTGCAGTTGGGGGGAGGGGCAGTTCCAATCGCTGACTTTCTCCACCTTCCTATCTCTGCCCCTCCTTCTCTTTCTCACTCTGCCCTTCTTTACCTTGTCTGCCTCTCTCTTTTAGCTCTGCCTCCCCTCTTTGTCTATCACCTCTGCTCACCTCCCCCTTTATCTCTTTCAGTTCTGCCCCCTTCCTCCCACACGGACACACTCACACACTCTTGTCTCTCATCTATGTCGGGACACAATTGGTGGGGTCGAGGCGGTGGGGCGTGCTGACTTCAGGTTCAGAACAGATGGATGGAGAAGTAAGGCTGTGACTTTATCCAGCAAGCAGCCAATGAGAGCTGTGACGAGAGTCAGGGGTCATGGTCCTCCCTACAGTTCGTTCGCTTAATGCGTAACTATGGCACGGACAGTAGGCCTGTTATATAATGGATGTCTGTATTCAGCCAAGACATAATGAGAAAAGGGACATAGCTTGATAAATCCTGATTAAGACTTTCAAGCTTATTGATCTCCAGCCTGTTGAGGACTTGCAGAATCTAGCCGGCATCAATAATTAAAATTCTTGCAGGCACCAAGAAAACAAAATGAAAACACTCCATCTTAGCATCACATCGTTAAGGAAACTTTTTTCCATGCTACTCTTGTATTAGTTGTGTATTTTAACTAGAGATGAGCGGGTTCGGTTCTCAGAGAGCCGAAACCGTACCGAACTTCACCATTTGAGTCAGGCTTGGGTTTTCCCGCCTGACTCGGAAACCAGAACGAGGCAAAACGTCATCATCCCGCTGTCGGATTCTCGTGGGATTTGGATACCACATAAGGAGTCGTGCGTCGCGGCCATTTTCACTCCAGTCTCGGAGAATGTATTGAGAGGAGGTGTCCTCAGTGTCTGTGTGGGCGGGAAAGTGGGGTGGCGAGTCTTGTGCTGTGTTGTGCTGCTCAGTCCAGTCCAGTGTAGTCAGTGTCTTGTGCTGCATCAGTCCAGCCAGTCACAGTGTTGGTGTCCTCTGCTGCTATATGTCCCCAGTGCTGCTGGCTGCTATATAAGTCCCTTGCATTTTTGCTGTGTTGTCTTGCATCAGACCAGGGTAAGTGTCTCTCTTGTGCAGCATCAGTCCAGTGACCAGTCACAGTGGTGGTGTCCTCTGCTGCCATATATCCAGTGTAGCTGTATAAGTCCCTTTCAGTGGTGCTGTGTTGTCCTGCATTAGACCAGGGGAAGTCTCTTGTGCAGCATCAGTCCAGTGACCAGTCACAGTGGTGGTGTCCTCTGCTGCCATATGTCCAGTGTAGCTGTATAAGTTCCTTACAGTGTTGTTGTGTTGTGCTGCATCAGACCAGTGGTAGTGTCCTGGCCATCAGTCATTCCAGTGACCAGGCAGTCACAGTGGCATACGCTGCTGCTATATGTCCACTGCTGCCGTATAATAATAATAATAATAACAACAACAAGTTCCTCACAGTGTTGTTGTATTTGTGCTGTATTGTGCTGCATCAGACCAGTGGTAGTGCCATCAGTCATTCCTGTGCTGCATACTGGGGTTCATTCCGAGTTGATCATAGCTGTGCTAAATTTAGCACAGCTACGATCATTTACACTGACATGCGGGGGGACGCCCAGCACAGGGCCAGTCCGCCCGCATGTCAGTGCCGCCCCCCTTCCCCCGCGCACGCGCAGAAGTGCAAAGGCATCGCACAGCGCAACACCTGCGTTGGCCGGACCGTGCCCCCTAAACGGCGGCCCCCTCCCACCCAGCGACCGCCTCTGCCTCAGAGGCGATCGCTAGGCAACGACGGCTGGCATGCGAGAAACTGCAGCGAGCGATCAGGTCGGAATGACCCCCATTGTGTTATATAACTCCAGAAAAATAATGGAGAACAAACATTTGGAGGATAAAATAGGGAACGATCAAGAACCACTTCCTCCTAGTGCTGAAGTTGCTGCCACTAGCCATGACATAGACGATGAAATGCCATCAACGTCGTCTGCCAAGGCCGATGCCCATTGTGATAGTAGAGGGCATGTAAAACCCCAAAAAGCCAAAGTTCAGTAAAAAGACCCAAAAAAAGAAATGTAAATGGTCTGAGGAGAAACGTAAACTTGCCAATATGCCATTTACGACACGGAGTGGCAAGGAACGGCTGAGGCCCTGGCCTGTGTTCATGGCTAGAGGTTTAGCTTCACATGACGATGGAAGCCCTCATAACTGAGGCCTTGACACTTATGTTGGTGTTAGACGTGCGTCCTGTATCCGCCATTAGTGCAGTGGGATTTAGACAATTGATTGAGGTATTGTGTCCCCGGTACCAAATCCCATCTAGATTCCACTTCACTAGGCAGGTGATAGCGAGATTTTGCCATTTAATTCCAGGTATTTGGACGTATAATTATTAATTACAGTGATCTTGCCAATTAATTCCAGTGATTTGGATGTATAATTACAGTGATCTTGCCAATTAATTCCAATGATTTGGACGTATAATTCCAGTGATTTGGACGTATAATTCCAGTGATTTGGACGTATAATTCCAGTTGGAATTGTTTGTGTTGCTTGGCTTAGTCATACAGCTACCTCATTGCACCTCTTCGACATCTTTGCATGAGGTGCTGTTTGGGGCCTAGTTTTTGAAAAGTGCCATCCTGTGTGAGTCCAGGGGTACTGCTGTATTAGTCCTGGGGTACTGCCGTATAAGCCCACCAATTGCAGATTTTTTTAAAAGTGACTGGAGCGTGCTGGAGATGCTGTCAGTGGATCGAACAATTGTGGCCCACTCTCGACATTCAGCCACTGCGTGACACAGCTAGGTGGGCCAGGTGGTTCTGTCGCTTAGCTTAGGCCTACAGCAACCTCGGTGCACCTTTTTTTCTTCTTTGCATCATGTGCTGTTAGGGGCCTTTTTTTGATATCTGCCCTCCTGTCTGCCACTGCAGTGCCACGCCTAGATGGGCCAATTGTTTGTGTCGCTTGGCTTAGTCATACAACTACCTCATTGCAATTCTTTTTCTTCTTTGCATGATGTGCTGTTTGGTGCCTTTTTTTTTTATATCTGCCCTCCTGTCTGCCACTGCAGTGCCACTCCTAGATGGGCCAGGTGTCTGTGCCGCACACTTGTGTCGCTGCTTAGCTTAGTCATCCAGCTACCTCTGTGCAACCTTTTGGCCTAAAAACAATATTGTGAGGTGTGAGGTGTTCAGAACAGACTGGAAATGAGTGGAAATGATTGTTATTGAGGTTAATAATACCGTAGGAGCAAAATTACCCCCAAATTCTGTGATTTTAGCTGTTTTTATGTTTTTTTTCAAAAATCATTAAGACCCAAAACCAAAACCAAAACATGAAAGGGTGGTTTTGGCAAAACCAAGCCAAAACCAAAACACGAAAGTGGAATTAGAACCAAAACCAAAACACAAAACACGAAAAGTGCCAGCCGCACGTCTATTCAGATCCATGGTGGGAAAGAAATCCCAGAAATTCTGGTCACGTATTGATTGGTTGGAACCCACAGATGGAAATCCATGGGAACATTGAGCAGTAGTGGAGATTATTGATTGGAATAGCTGCACAGTGGTTAGCATTGCTGCCTTAGCGTACTGGGGTCATGAGTACAATTCAACCAGAGCCCTAATCGTGTGGAAATTGTATGTTCTCTCTGTGGTTGCAGGGGTTTCTCCCTACACTCCAAAGACATTACAGTAGATTATGAAATATTCTCTATGATATTAATCTTCTCTGTTTATACAAACGTACGCGTAATTTGCGTTAAATTTTGGCTACTTTAAGCTGAAAATCACTGGAGAAGGATCCAAAGGATCCGCACTACAACTTCCGGGTCATGAACCCAGAAGTTATTTCATCACTGGAACATCTATATATAGGAAGAGCTGTCCCAGCAGTTAAGTGTACCTGCATACTAGTGATATAAAATGCCAGTATGCAAGCGATTGTGGGCAGGATGTATCACAATATATAATACCGCGCTCTCACTCTCCGTCCACTCTCTCCATGGGGGTCATTCCGAGTTGATCGCTCGCTAGCTTCTTTTAGCAGTCGTGCAAACGCTAAGCCGCCGCCCTCTGGGAGTGTATCTTAGCTTAGCAGAAGTGCGAACGAAAGGAACGCAGAGCGGCTACTAAAAAAAATTGTGCAGTTTCAGAGTAGCTTTAGATCTACTCAGCGCTTGTGATCACTTCAGACTGTTCAGTTCCGGATTTGACGTCACAAACACGCGTTTTTCCTGGCACGCCTGCATTTTTTCGAACACTCCCTGAAAACGGTCAGTTGACAGTGACACCCAGAAACGCCCCTTTCCTGTCAATCACTCTGCGGCCAGCAGTGCGACTGAAAAGCTTCGCTAGACCTTGTGTAAAACTGCATCGGCCGTCGTGAAAGTACGTTGCTCGTGCGCATTGCGCCGCATGCGCAGAAGTGCCATTTTTTGCTTCATCGCTGCGCAGCGAACATTTTCAGCTAGCGATCAACTCGGAATGACCCCCCATGTACACAGAATATGCTTGCTGCTATAGGAATCAACCATCCCTTCTGCTGCTTCTTTTTTTGCCTGTGGGTTTCCTCTTATGTGTCGTTCACATAGAAAGCTTTTGGGAAATGTAAAAACATACTTGTGTAAGAGCCCTAATGCAGAGACAATGCTTTATATAGCATGTGAAAATCAGGACACGCTGCTTTCTAAAACCTTAAATGCACTCTTAAGATTTAGAAATTCAAATTGTACGTTTTTAAGCTCTGTAGGTTTTTCAGCACTTCTCATCTGTTAGCGAATGCACTAAAAAAAACAATTAAACGGGCATATACCGTAGGGCCTCATTTGGACGGACAATTGTACAGTTAAAGTACGTAAAATTGTGATGGTGTTGTGCGTTTTGAGCTGTATTGTTACCCAGTGCCAGATTAACAATGGCACCGATGGAGCTGCAGCTCCAGGCCCCAGGTAAATATAGGCCCATCACCATGACAGCATGAGATGATTAACTGTACAGTTGGTCACTTGGATACCAAAAGTAAAAAGAATTAAAATTATATTTCTGATTCCCTCTCAGGTGATATTCTACTTTTACATATTTTGGGAGACATTGGGGCTTTTAGTGTGGGAAGTGTACACGCCCATATGTCACTGGCCACACCCACACAGTATTAGCCACACCCACTCAACTTCTCACTATAGGACCTTGATCATTTTCAGTCCCAGGCCCACGTAGACCTTAATCCGGCCCTGTCTTTACCTACATACAACTTGTCACCTGTCACAGATTCGTCATCGCAAACTTGAGATCAATGTCATTACCAACTAAAAGATGTACACAATTTCTATGGGATGTGAAAGGTCACGCATCGTAAAAGGCGCATATGTGTGAGTCAAAATCCGGGTTAAACCCTTACTTACTCTTGCTTCACCCCCTGATTCACCTCTAAAAGCATAAGGTTCTGCAAGTCTAAGATATCCAACTCTAAATACTGACGCATTTCGCGTTTTACTTTTTACACATTGTAAATATACTTAACATCCAACTGTAAATTAATATATATATATTTGTAGACCTCCACCAAGTTTTCTGTGTAGTTATCCTTTAATTGGGTTATCTAGAAACATGAATTTGACGGCAGATGATAACCACTTGGCCCATCTCGTCTGCCTTACACACACACTTGCAGCCTAGGGTTAATTTTTGTCTGAAGCCCAGAGGCAGAACTCTGGGAGGCAATGGAGTCATCTGCCGCCGGGCTCCTGCTCTGAAGGGGGGCACCTCTCCTCCCATTCTGTGACATCATTGAATTAAGTTAATTGATAGCTGTCGCTGTCTTTTCAGTGGCCGACTTCCTTACTGGTCCCTGCACCATACAAACCACACCCTCTTTATTATACTGAATATACACATTTTACAAGTGTCACACCCAGGATTAGAAACCACACCCTATTACACTGGAAGCAGACACCTTACTGATGAAGCTGTTTGCTCCTGTATAGGAAATATGGGAATTCTAACTATATGAAGCTACTTCTCTGACAATTACACGTAACTTCATATAGTTAGAATTCTCATGCTTCCTCTACAGGAGCAAATAGCTCCATCAGTAAAGTGTCAGCTGTTAGTGTAACAGGTCATGGGTTCTAATGCTGGGTATGACTGCTAAGAAATGTGTGATTTAAAATAAAAGACAATTAAATGGATAATTACAGTATATACATTTTTTTTCATAACACCACACACACACACACACACACACACACACACACACACACACACACACACACACACACACACACATTTATCTTAATATAGGAAATAGGGGGGCACCAATATATATCTTGCCTCCGGGCGACTGTGACGAACTTACGCCACTGCTGAAGCCATTTAACCTACCAGTATAGGTTTGGATTGTGGGAAGAAACCGGGGTACCTGGGGGAAAAACACCCAAGTACGGGGAGAATATACAAACTCCACACAGGGCCATAGTGGGAATTGAACCCATGACCTCAGTGCTGTGAGGCAGTAATGCTAACCATTACACAATCTGTACTGCCTTAACCTTAGACAGTACTGTGACTTGTGCCCATTTACACACCAGTTTCCTCAGTGGCCAGAAGTGAGCTCAGCTCGGTGCACTTTGAAATTCCATTTGATTCCCTGCCCCTCATTACATTTATTGTGTTCAGAGGAACAGGGTGACAAAACATACCTCGAAGTGATGAGAGACATCAGTGCTTGAATAGATAAAGTGTGCACGGAAGGGGGGGTTCTATTTAAGTATTCAGGCTCACACTGGACACTCATGGGTAGCTTTCATCATTTTTAATCATACTGGCCCAACATTGTATTACTGTTAGTAAATCTGGCATGCTCATCTGATCATTTGTATTCCCTCCAATCTAATTTTTTGGGCCAAAGCACCACCCTCATAAGATCTTTGTTATGTGTGTGCCCAGGCTTAGCGCAGAACCAGCTGTTCACAGATCAGACTTGACCGGGTGCTGAAAGCATAAGCATACAAATACAGGTTGAGTATCCCATATACAAATATTCCGAAATACGGAATATTCCGAAATACTGAATTTTTTGAGTGAGACTGAGATAGTGATACCTTTGTTTTCTGATGGCTCAATGGGGGTCATTCCGAGTTGTTCGCTCGTTATTTTTTTCTCGCAACGGAGCGATTAGTCGCTAATGCGCATGCGCAATGTCCGCAGTGCGACTGCGCCAAGTAAATTTGCTATGCAGTTAGGTATTTTACTCACGGCATTACGAGGTTTTTTCTTCGTTCTGGTGATCGTAGTGTGATTGACAGGAAGTGGGTGTTTCTGGGCGGAAACTGGCCGTTTTATGGGTGTGTGTGAAAAAACGCTGCCATTTCTGGGAAAAACGCGGGAGTGGCTGGAGAAACGGAGGAGTGTCTGGGCGAACGCTGGGTGTGTTTGTGACGTCAAACCAGGAACGACAAGCACTGAACTGATCGCAGATGCCGAGTAAGTCTCGAGCTACTCAGAAACTGCTAAGAAGTGTCTATTCGCTATTTTGCTAATCTTTCGTACGCAATTTTGATAAGCTAAGATTCACTCCCAGTAGGCGGCGGCTTAACGTGTGCAAAGCTGCTAAAAGCAGCTTGCGAGCGAACAACTCGGAATGACCCCCAATGTACACAAAGGGGTAAATTTACTAAGATGGGAGTTCTTTTTAAGATGGGATGTTGCCCATAGCAACCAATCATATTCCAGGTATTATCTTCTAGAGGGTGCTAAATAAATGAGAAGTAGAATCTGATTGGTTGCTATGGGCAACATCCCATCTTAAATAGAACTCCCATCTTAGTAAATTTACCCCAAAGTTTGTTTAATACACAAAGTAATAAAACATATTGTATTAAATGACCTTCAGCCTGTGTGTATAAGGTGTATATGTAACATAAATGATTTGTGAATGTACAAACACTTTGTTTAATACCCAAAGTTATTAAAAATATTGGCTAAAATGACCTACAGGCTGTATGTATAAGGTGCATATGAAACATAAATGCATTCTGTGCTTAGACTAGGATCCCATCACCATATCATCTCATTATGGTATGCAATTATTCCAAAATACGGAAAAATCCGATATCCAAAATACCTCTTGTCCCAAGCATTTTGGATAAGGGATACTCAACCTGTATATACAATACCAACCTTTCATATCGCGTACATATAACTGAAATACTGTAACAATAGGGAGGTCTATGATTCTAGAGGATCTCACTACTTTTTTATTTTTAGAAGCACCTTACAAACAGATATACATGTTGTATTACAATATAGGAGCTGCTTTGGGCAAATTGATTGCTCTTGGGCTTATTCTCATTTGAAAAGCAAGTAACTTTGCACATGGACAAACCATAGTCAGTGCGAGAGGTGCACATACATTTATTTTGCATGCAGGGTAAATACTGGCTGCTTTTGCATGCAGCTCACAAATGGTGGATAATTTTATTTTTACACTGCAGTTTAAATCTCTGCACATTTTGGGGCTGACTTGGACGCCTCTTTTGCCGTAGTTGCGTCTGTGACTTTATGCGAGTGCTGCCACGTTTCCCTTACTTGGACTACATCTGTGAATCTGAATGTGCAAGGGCTGAGACACTCCCTTTCAGTGTTCTTTGACACTCAAATTCTCCTTGGTGCGTCTAAACGTGCACCAACCCTACACCAGGTGCGGATTATCCGTCTGAATATGGCATCCAATGGGCATAATTCTGTGTCTATGGGCCTACAGTAATTCATGTTTGTACGCAATGGCCGATGTTTACACAATGGAGTCATTATTGGCAGACTGCGCATGTGCTGCGATCGCACTGTGCATATGCGGGCGTGATGCTGCGATCCTGTTTGCATTGAGAACTTTGTCGCAGGAAGTGCCCATTTTCGGGGTGTGTATCTGTATCTGCTGACAGCTGCGTGATTGTACGAGCAAATACTGTGGAGCTACTGCGGTGCCCAGTTGTGTAGCCATAGACCAACCCTTAGCTTTGATGTTCTCCGCAATTGCATATAGTTCGCTAATGTGTATGCAGTTGCGTTTGAGCTTGCGATGGCTGGCGTTTCTTTTTACTCCTGCGCTGCAGCCTCACTTGCTAACTTTAGCAGCTCCGTCGCCTAGAGAATCGCTATTGCATTTGCGTACACACATTAATTAGGACCAATTTATGCACCCGCTATTAAGCAGCATGCCCGTGACACTCCCATAACATGTCCATCCGCTTAGCCACATCCCTGTCACCGCCCAGGAACACGCAATACATGTTCTCAACATTTCTGAGACTGTGAGTCTACTATGCGCCTCATTCACAATTTCAACAGACTCTGGGTGCAGTACGACATGATTTTGCCAAGGTGCAAACTTACTTGCTGTTTTTTTGCTCTGCTCCCAATGTGTCTCTCTACAAACAATCTTCCATTGATTTGTATGGGCCTTTTCTTTGATAGGTACAGGATCAAGCACAAATATTGGATCTGAATGATGCTCTAACACTGCATGTGCCAGTCTGCGTTATGCGATGCAGTATGTGCAACCAGGGCCGTAGAGAGCCACATGGTGCCCCGGTGCTGACATGGGGGCGTGACCTAAGGGGGAGTATCCATACCCCCTAAAATGAAATGACATTAAAAAGATCCAGAGATGGCGCCATTCAAATCCGGGGGGGGGGAGGAGTTTGGCGTGATTAGCAACAGTGTGTGAATCTGTAAAAGCATCACCAACACACACACGCGCGCACACACACACACACACACACACACATTAAGTGTCGGACTGGGGTTGAGGGTCCCACCGGCAGAATGCAGTGATAGGGGCCCATACTTAGGGGTGTGGCCAGCCTACAAAGGGGGTGTGGCCAGCCTCCACAGAGGCTTGAAATACACAATTGTCTTGTGCAGTGTAATGCAACATATCTACCATGTATAATACAAGTGCACAGTCTGGAACCTGATCCCTAGGGGAAGGAGTGGGCCCTCAGGCAGTGGGGCCTACCGGTGGCTTCCCTGGTACCCCTGTGGGCCAGTCCGACCCTGCACACATTTTGATGCAGCCTGCGATTTGGGAACCTAAGTGGGGTCCCAGAAATGTTGGGAATCATTTAGTCGATATACTGTATACAACATAAGATATATGGGGAACCACCACTTTTTGTGCTCTCAGAAAATAACAGAATCCTGGGTTACTAGCTGGGACTTAAAGGGGCTGAGCCCTGCTGTGCTAATCAGATATTCATAGGAATGCAACCTTTGGATTCGCGAGGTACCCCTGACATAATTGGGAAATATTATATATTGTTCTTTGTGAGGTCATTGGCTGAATGCTGGTTCAGTCCACAGATGAGCTGCCTCTGATGCACAGTGCGTACTGTAGGCATACTTACCTACGTTGCTGCCTACTTCCTCCGGGGAGCAGCAAACTTCTAACTGGCGATGTATCTAACTACAAACGGGTGTGGTTCATCAAATCGACAGTATCTAGGTCGACAATGTTTAGGTCGACCACTATAGGTCGACAGTCACTAGGTCGACATGGATGGAAGGTCGACAGGGTTTCTAGGTCGACATGTGCTAGGTCGACAGGTCTAAAGGTCGACATGAGGATTTAAAAAAAATTTTGGTGTCGTTTTCTTCGTAGAGTGACCGGGATCCCAAATTAGTGCACCGCGTCCCCTCGCATGGCTCGCTTTGCTTGCCATGCTTCGGGCATGGTGCCTTCGTTCCGCTACCGCTTCGCTCGGCACAGATTACCGTTCCAACCGTAGTCCACGTGGATCGTTCAGTATGAAAAAATTCAAAAAAAGAAAAAAAAAATTGAAAAACTCATGTCGACCTTTAGACCTGTCGACCTAGCACATGTCGACCTAGAAACCCTGTCGACCTTCCATCCATGTCGACCTAGTGACTGTCGACCTATAGTGGTCGACCTAAACATTGTCGACCTAGATACTGTCGATCTTCAGACCGGATCCCCTACAAACCTGATTATCAGTCACGCACGGATTCCAGAGAGCCTCTGCAGTGCGTGGGTATTAGCAGCAGATCTCCTGCTCTCTAGATAAAGACAAATCTATACCTGTACCTGGACGTACACGCATGTGGCTACATGATGACACCAGCATTTTGCAGCTGTTTATATTTTGTAACCTGCCTTTCCCTGTCCTCTATAGTCTGTACTGAGCTGTAAGATGCCCATGTGACTGGTGCCCATTTGTTCATGGTTGGTTCTATATTGGAGTGGGAGAAGGGACCTTCTGACGTACCTAGGGGAGGAGACCCGTCACCAGGGGGAGGAGCTGCGGCCGAACAAGGTACCCGAAAAGTACCCTCGCGGGCTCGCTTCGCTCGCCACGCTTCGGGCACGGTGACTCGCTCCGCTCCGCTTCGCTCGCCACCTAATTACTAAAGGTAATAGTTGGTGGTGTGGATACTAGACCAACTGTACCGCTGGCGTAGCTCCTCCCCCTTGTGTCGTGGCTCCTCCCCCTGACGGAAAAGGTCCCTTAGGCCACTTGGATCTAGCCTCTACCATTTGTTCATGGGTAGCAGTGAATACAGTTTATATTTCTGTAACTGGCGTTTGGCAGCCCTGCTTGACATTACCCTTAGGATGGTGTTATCAGAGAGCTATTACTATAACTGCCGTGGCTTTTCTTCCAAAAGATGTTCTCATATTAAAGAAAATGGGTTTTGCCTACAGGATGTCACATGAGCAGATCTGCTCTTCTGACAGTTGTCAAAGGTCTGCAAGGGGAAAGGGAGAAATCTTTCTCATCCATTTGTCACACAAGCGACAAAACATTTCTTGGAATTTACTTAAATGGCCTGCAAAGTGTTAAAGTGTTTGCAGCTTTATCCATTTATATTATGCAAAATGCATATTTGCAAACACAGTATGGAATGGGGGACCAATAGGAACATGACGATTGTATTGCTGGAACTTTGCAGGCGTAAGAAGCCGATGGCTCTGTCATGAAATGCCATCCGTTCACCATTTCACCATTATTGTGCTCAATCTCTACATATAGGGACTGATTCAAGGTTGAGTGCAAACCAAATTTATCCTCTAATGGGCAAAACCATGCTGCACTGCAGGGGGGGATGGGGAGGGGGGGGGGGGGTAGATGTAACATGTGCAGAGAGTTAGACTCGGGTGGAGTGTGTTCAAACTGAAATCTGAATTGCAGTGTAAAAAATAAAGCAGCCAGTATTTACCCTGCACAGAAACAATATAACACACCCAAATCTAACTCTCTCTGCACATGTTACATCTGCCCCACCTGCAGTGCAACATGGTTTTGCCCATTAGAGGAAAAATAAGAATTTACTTACCGATAATTCTATTTCTCATAGTCCGTAGTGGATGCTGGGGACTCCGTCAGGACCATGGGGAATAGCGGGCTCCGCAGGAGACAGGGCACATCTAAAAAAGCTTTTAGGTCACATGGTGCGTACTGGCTCCTCCCCCTATGACCCTCCTCCAAGCCTCAGTTAGGTACTGTGCCCGGACGAGCGTACACAATAAGGAAGGATCTTGAATCCCGGGTAAGACTCATACCAGCCACACTAATCACACCGTACAACTGGTGATCTGAACCCAGTTAACAGTATGATAACAAAACGAAGTAGCCTCTGAAAAGATGGCTCACAACAACAGTAATAACCCGATTTTGTAACAATAACTATGTACAAGCATTGCAGACAATCCGCACTTGGGATGGGCGCCCAGCATCCACTACGGACTATGAGAAATAGAATTATCGGTAAGTAAATTCTTATTTTCTCTAACGTCCTAGTGGATGCTGGGGACTCCGTCAGGACCATGGGGATTATACCAAAGCTCCCAAACGGGCGGGAGAGTGCGGATGACTCTGCAGCACCGAATGAGAGAACTCCAGGTCCTCTTTAGCCAGAGTATCAAATTTGTAAAATTTTACAAACGTGTTCTCCCCTGACCACGTAGCTGCTCGGCAAAGTTGTAATGCCGAGACTCCTCGGGCAGCCGCCCAAGATGAGCCCACCTTCCTTGTGGAGTGGGCCTTTACAGATTTAGGCTGTGGCACGCCTGCCACAGAATGTGCAAGTTGGATTGTGCTACAGATCCAACGTGCAATCGTCTGTTTAGACGCAGGAGCACCCATCTTGTTGGGTGCATACAATGTAAACAACGAGTCAGTTTTTCTGACTCCAGCTGTCCTTGAAATATATATTTTTAATGCTCTGACAACGTCCAGTAACTTGGAGTCCTCCAAGTCGCTAGTAGCCGCAGGCACCACAATAGGCTGGTTTAAGTGAAATGCCGAAACCACCTTAGGGAGAAATTGAGGACGTGTCCTCAATTCTGCCCTGTCCGAATGGAATATCAGATATGGGCTCTTGTATGACAAAGCTGCCAACTCTGAAACTCTCCTGGCAGAAGCCAGGGCCAACAGCATGGTTACCTTCCATGTAAGGTATTTTAATTCTACCGATTTTAACGGCTCAAACCAATGAGATTTGAGAAAATTTAGAACCACGTTCAAATCCCACGGTGCCACTGGAGGCACTATTGGGGGTTGTATATGTAGTACACCTTTGACAAAAGTTTGTACTTCAGGCACTGACGCCAATTCCTTCTGGAAGAAAATTGATAAGGCCGAAATTTGAACTTTAATAGACCCCAATTTTAGGCCCATAGACAATCCTGCTTGCAGGAAATGTAAGAATCGACCCAATTGAAATTCTTCCGTTGGAGCCTTCTTGGCCTCACACCACTCAACATATTTTCGCCAAATGCGGTGATAATGTTGTACAGTCACTTCCTTCCTAGCCTTAATCAAGGTAGGAATAACTTCCTCTGGAATGCCCTTTTCTTTTAGAATCCGGCGTTCAACCGCCATGCCGTCAAACGCAGACGCGGTAAGTCTTGGAACATACAAGGTCCCTGCTGAAGCAGATCCCTTCTTAGAGGTAGAGGCCACGGATCCTCCGTGAGCATCTCTTGAAGTTCCGGATACCAAGTTCTCCTTGGCCAGTCCGGAGCCACCAGTATCGTTCTTACTCCTCTTTTCCGTATAATTCTCAGTACCTTTGGTATGAGAGGCAGAGGAGGGAACACATACACTGATTGGTACACCCACGGTGTTACCAGAGCGTCCACAGCTATTGCCTGAGGGTCTCTTGACCTGGCGCAATACCTGTCCAATTTTTTGTTGAGGCGAGACGCCATCATGTCTACCTTTGGTTTTTCCCAACGGTTCACAATCATGTGGAAAACTTCTGGATGAAGTCCCCACTCTCCCGGGTGAAGGTCGTGTCTACTGAGGAAATCTGCTTCCCAGTTGTCCACTCCCGGGATGAACACTGCTGACAGTGCTATGACATGATTCTCCGCCCAGCGCAGAATCCTTGCCGCTTCTGCCATTGCACTCCTGCTTCTCGTGCCGCCTTGTCGGTTCACGTGGGCGACTGCCGTGATGTTGTCGGACTGGATCAACACCGGCTGACCCTGAAGCAGCGGTTTTGCCAGACTTAGAGCATTGTAGATCGCTCTTAGCTCCAGTATATTTATGTGAAGAGACGTCTCCAGGTTTGACCACACGCCCTGGAAGTTTCTTCCCTTTGTGACTGCTCCCCAACCTCGTAGGCTGGCATCCGTAGTCACCAGGACCCAGTCCTGTATGCCGAATCTGCGGCCCACTAACAGATGGGCAGTCTGCAGCCACCACAGGAGAGACAACCTTGTTCTTGGTGACAGTGCTATCCGCTGATGCATGTGCAGATGCGATCCGGACCATTTGTCCAGCAGATCCCACTGAAATGTCCGTGCATGGAATCTGCCGAATGGAATCGCTTCGTACGAAGCCACCATCTTTCCCAGGACTCTTGTGCATTGATGTACTGACACCGTTCCTGGTTTTAGGAGGTTCCTGACAAGTTCGGATAACTCCCTTGCTTTCTCCTCCGGGAGAAACACCTTTTTCTGAACCGTGTCCAGAATCATTCCCAGGAACAGCAGACGAGTTGTCGGGGTCAATTGAGATTTTGGAAGATTCAGAATCCACCCGTGTTGCTGAAGCACTACCTGGGTTAGTGCTACACCGACTTCCAGCTGTTCTCTGGACTTTGCCCTTATCAGGAGATCGTCCAAGTAAGGGATAATTAATACGCCTTTTCTTCGTAGAAGAACCATCATTTCGGTCATTACCTTGGTAAAGACCCGAGGGGCCGTGGACAAACCAAACGGCATCGTTTGAAACTGATAATGACAGTCTTGTATCACGAACCTGAGATACCCTTGGTGTGAGGGGTAAATTGGGACATGCAGATAAGCATCCTTTATGTCCAGGGACACCATGAAGTCCCCTTCTTCCAGATTCGCTATCACTGCTCTGAGTGACTCCATCTTGAACTTGAATTTCTGTATGTACAGGTTCAAGGATTTCAGATTTAGAATAGGTCTTACCGAACCGTCCGGCTTCGGTACCACAAATAGTGTGGAATAATACCCCTTTCCCTGTTGTAGGAGGGGTACCTTGACTATCACCTGCTGAGAATACAGCTTGTGAATGGCTTCCAAAACCGACGTCCTTTCTGAGGGAGACGTTGGTAAAGCAGACTTTAGGAACCGGCGAGGGGGAAACCTTTCGAACTCCAGCATGTAACCCTGAGATATTATCTGCAGGACCCACGGGTCCACTTGTGAGTGAGCCCATTGATTGCTGAAAATCTTGAGTCGACCCCCCACCGTTCCTGGGTCCGCTTGTAAAGCCCCAGCGTCATGCTGATGGCTTTGTAGAAGCCGGGGCGGGCTTCTGTTCCTGGGCAGGGGCTGCGTGCTGCCCTTTCTTACCCTTTCCTCTGCCTCTCGGCAGATAAGACTGTCCTTTTGGTCGCTTTTTATAGGAGCGAAAGGACTGCGGCTGAAAAGACGGTGTCTTTTTCTGTTGTGAAGGGGTCTGAGGTAAAAAGGTGGATTTGCCGGCAGTTGCCGTGGTCACCAGGTCCGAAAGACCGACCCCAAACAATTCTTCTCCTTTATATGGCAATACTTCCATATGCCTCTTGGAATCCGCATCACCTGACCACTGTCGCGTCCATAAACTTCTTCTAGCAGATATGGACATCGCGTTTACTCTTGATGCTAGAGTACAAACATCCCTCTGAGCATCTCGCATATAAAGAAAAGCATCCTTTAATTGCTCTAGAGTCAATAAAATACTGTCCCTATCCAGGGTCTCAGTATTTTCAGTCAGAGAATCCAACCACACTACCCCAGCACTGCACATCCAGGCTGAGGCTATTGCCGGTCGCAGTATAACACCCGTATGTGTGTATATACTCTTCAGTGTAGTTTCCAGCCTCCTATCTGCTGGATCCTTGAGGGCGGCCGTATCAGGAGACGGCAACGCCACTTGCTTTGATAAACGTGTGAGCGCCTTATCCACCTTAGGGGGTGTTTCCCAGCGCGCCCTAACCTCTGGTGGGAAAGGGTATAATGCCAACAACTTCTTTGAAATTAGCATTTTTCTATCGGGGGTAACCCACGCTTCATCACACACATCATTCAATTCCTCTGATTCTGGGAAAAATACAGGTAGTTTTTTCACCCCCCACATAATACCCCTTTTTGAGGTACCAGCAGTATCAGAGATCTGTAACGCCTCCTTCATTGCCGTGATCATATAACGTGTGGCCCTATTGGAAAATACGTTTGTTTCTTCACCGTCGACACTAGATTCATCTGTGTCGGTACCCGTGTCGACTGACTGAGGTAAAGGACGTTTTACAGCCCCTGACGGTGTCTGAGACGCCTGAACCGGTACTAACTGGTTTGCCGGGCGTCTTATTTCGTCAACTGACTTTTGCAGTGTGCTGACATTATCACGTAATTCCATAACTAAAGCCATCCATTCCGGTGTCGACTCCCTAGGGGGTGACATTACCATCATCGGCAATTGCTCTGCCTCCACACCAACATCGTCCTCATACATGTCGACACACACGTACCGACACACAGCAGCCACACAGGGAATGCTCTAATCGAAGACAGGACCCCTTAGCCCTTTGGGGAGACAGAGGGAGAGTTTGCCAGCACACACCAAAAGCGCTATAAATGTATAAAAACAACCCTAGAAGGTGTTGTTTACTATATATGCGCTCTTAATATATAAATATCGCCAATTTATGCCCCCCTTCTCTTTGTTACCCTGTTTCTGTAGTGCAGTGCAGGGGAGAGTCCTGGGAGCCTTCCTCACCAGCGGAGCTGAGCAGGAAAATGGCGCTGAGTGCTGAGGAGAATAAGCTCCGCCCCTTTTTCGGCGGGATTTTTCTCCCGGTTTTTAAGAAACTGGCCTGGGTCAAAATACATACATATAGCCTTAATGGGTATATGTGATGTATTTCTTTTGCCACTAAAGGTAATTATATTGCTGCCCAGGGCGCCCCCAGCAGCGCCCTGCACCCTCCGTGACTGAGTCAGTGAGCCGTGTGACAACAATGGCGCACAGCTGCAGTGCTGTGCGCTACCTTCATGAAGACTGTGGAGTCTTCTGCCGCCTGTTTTCCGGACCTCCGTTCTGCCGTCTCTTCAGCGTCTGTAAGGGGGATCGGCGGCGCGGCTCCGGGACGAACCCCAGGCTGACCTGTGTTCCGACTCCCTCTGGAGCTAAGTGTCCAGTAGCCTAAGACTCCAATCCATCCTGCACGCAGGTGAGTTGGAAATCTCTCCCCTAAGTCCCTCGATGCAGTGATCCTGTTGCCAGCAGGAATCACTGAGATTGAAACCTAAAAAAAATAAGATTTTACTTACCGATAAATCTATTTCTCGGAGTCCGTAGTGGATGCTGGGGTTCCTGAAAGGACCATGGGGAATAGCGGCTCCGCAGGAGACAGGGCACAAAAAGTAAAGCTTTTTCCGATCAGGTGGTGTGCACTGGCTCCTCCCCCTATGACCCTCCTCCAGACTCCAGTTAGGTACTGTGCCCGGACGAGCGTACACAATAAGGGAGGATTTTGAATCCCGGGTAAGACTCATACCAGCCACACCAATCACACCGTACAACTTGTGATCTAAACCCAGTTAACAGTATGATAACAGCGGAGCCTCTGAAAGATGGCTTCCTACAACAATAACCCGAATTAGTTAACAATAACTATGTACAATTTATGCAGATAATCCGCACTTGGGATGGGCGCCCAGCATCCACTACGGACTCCGAGAAATAGATTTATCGGTAAGTAAAATCTTATTTTCTCTATCGTCCTAGTGGATGCTGGGGTTCCTGAAAGGACCATGGGGATTATACCAAAGCTCCCAAACGGGCGGGAGAGTGCGGATGACTCTGCAGCACCGAATGAGAGAACTCCAGGTCCTCCTTAGCCAGAGTATCAAATTTGTAAAATTTTACAAACGTGTTCTCCCCTGACCACGTAGCTGCTCGGCAAAGTTGTAATGCCGAGACCCCTCGGGCAGCCGCCCAAGATGAGCCCACCTTCCTTGTGGAGTGGGCCTTTACAGATTTAGGCTGTGGCAGGCCTGCCACAGAATGTGCCAGTTGGATTGTGCTACAGATCCAACGAGCAATCGTCTGCTTAGACGCAGGAGCACCCATCTTGTTGGGTGCATACAATATAAACAACGAGTCAGATTTTCTGACTCCAGCTGTTCTTGCAATATATATTTTTAATGCTCTGACAACGTCCAGTAACTTGGAGTCCTCCAAGTCACTTGTAGCCGCAGGCACTACAATAGGCTGGTTCAGATGAAATGCTGACACCACCTTAGGGAGAAAATGCGGACGAGTCCGCAGTTCTGCCCTGTCCGAATGGAAAATCAGATATGGGCTTTTGTAAGATAAAGCTGCCAATTCTGACACTCTCCTGGCAGAAGCCAGGGCTAGAAGCATGGTCACTTTCCAAGTGAGATATTTCAAATCCACCTTATTTAGTGGTTCAAACCAATGAGATTTTTGAAAATCCAAAACTACATTGAGATCCCACGGTGCCACTGGAGGCACCACAGGCTGCTGTATATGCAGCACTCCCTTAACAAAGGTCTGGACTTCAGGGACTGAAGCCAATTCTTTTTGAAAGAAAATCGACAGGGCCGAAATTTGAACCTTAATAGATCCCAATTTGAGACCCATAGACAATCCTGATTGCAGGAAATGTAGGAATCGACCCAGTTGAAATTCCTCCGTCGGAGCACTCCGATCTTCGCACCACGCAACATATTTTCGCCAAATTCGGTGATAATGTTGCACGGTTACTTCTTTCCTTGCTTTAATCAAAGTAGGAATGACTTCTTCCGGCATGCCTTTTTCCATTAGGATCCGGCGTTCAACCGCCATGCCGTCAAACGCAGCCGCGGTAAGTCTTGAAACAGACAGGGACCCTGCTGAAGCAAGTCCCTCCTTAGAGGTAGAGGCCACGGATCTTCCGTGATCATCTCTTGAAGTTCCGGGTACCAAGTCCTTCTTGGCCAATCCGGAACCACTAGTATCGTTCTTACGCCTCTTTGCCGTATAATTCTCAATACTTTTGGTATGAGAGGCAGAGGAGGAAACACATACACCGACTGGTACACCCAAGGCGTTACCAGCGCGTCCACAGCTATTGCCTGCGGATCTCTTGACCTGGCGCAATACCTGTCCAGTTTTTTGTTGAGGCGAGACGCCATCATGTCCACCATTGGTCTTTCCCAACGGGTTACCAGCATGTGGAAGACTTCTGGATGAAGTCCCCACTCTCCCGGGTGAAGATCGTGTCTGCTGAGGAAGTCTGCTTCCCAGTTGTCCACTCCCGGGATGAACACTGCTGACAGTGCTATCACATGATTCTCTGCCCAGCGAAGAATCCTTGCAGCTTCTGCCATTGCACTCCTGCTTCTTGTGCCGCCCTGTCTGTTCACATGGGCGACTGCCGTGATGTTGTCCGACTGGATCAACACCGGTTTTCCCTGAAGCAGAGGTTCTGCCTGGCTTAGAGCATTGTATATTGCTCTTAGTTCCAGAATGTTTATGTGAAGAGACGTTTCCAGGCTTGTCCAAACTCCCTGGAAGTTTCTTCCTTGTGTGACTGCTCCCCAGCCTCTCAGGCTGGCGTCCGTGGTCACCAGGATCCAATCCTGTATGCCGAATCTGCGGCCCTCCAATAGATGAGGACTCTGCAACCACCACAGAAGAGACACCCTTGTCCTTGGAGACAGGGTTATCCGTAGGTGCATCTGAAGATGCGACCCTGACCATTTGTCCAACAGATCCCTTTGGAAAATTCTTGCGTGGAATCTGCCGAATGGAATTGCTTCGTAAGAAGCCACCATTTTTCCCAGGACTCTTGTGCATTGATGTACAGACACCTTTCCTGGTTTTAGGAGGTTCCTGACAAGCTCGGATAACTCCTTGGCTTTTTCCTCCGGGAGAAAAACCTTTTTCTGAACCGTGTCCAGAATCATCCCTAGGAACAGCAGACGAGTTGTCGGCATTAACTGGGATTTTGGAATATTCAGAATCCACCCGTGCTGTTTTAGCACTTCTTGAGACAGTGCTAATCCCATCTCTAGCTGTTCTCTGGACCTCGCCCTTATTAGGAGATCGTCCAAGTATGGGATAATTAATACGCCTTTTCTTCGAAGAAGAATCATCATCTCGGCCATTACCTTTGTAAAGATCCGAGGTGCCGTGGACAATCCGAACGGCAGCGTCTGAAACTGATAGTGACAGTTTTGTACAACGAACCTGAGGTACCCCTGGTGTGAGGGGTAAATTGGAACGTGGAGATACGCATCCTTGATGTCCAAGGATACCATAAAGTCCCCCTCTTCCAGGTTCGCTATCACTGCTCTGAGTGACTCCATTTTGAACTTGAACTTCTTTATGTACAGGTTCAAGGACTTCAGATTTAGAATAGGCCTTACCGAGCCATCCGGCTTCGGTACCACAAAAAGAGTGGAATAATACCCCTTCCCTTGTTGTAGAAGAGGTACCTTGACTATCACCTGCTGAGAGTACAGCTTGTGAATGGCTTCCAAAACCGTCTCCCTTTCGGAGGGGGACGTTGGTAAAGCAGACTTCAGGAAACGGCGAGGTGGATCCGTCTCTAATTCCAACCTGTACCCTTGAGATATTATCTGCAGGATCCAGGGATCTACCTGCGAGTGAGCCCACTGCGCGCTGTAATTTTTGAGACGACCGCCCACCGTCCCCGAGTCCGCTTGAGAAGCCCCAGCGTCATGCTGAGGCTTTTGTAGAAGCCGGGGAGGGCTTCTGTTCCTGGGAAGGAGCTGCGTGTTGCTGTCTCTTCCCTCGACCTTTGCCTCGTGGCAGATATGAATAGCCCTTTGCTCTCTTATTTTTAAAGGAACGAAAGGGCTGCGGTTGAAAAGTCGGTGCCTTTTTCTGTTGGGGAGTGACTTGAGGTAGAAAGGTGGATTTCCCGGCTGTAGCCGTGGCCACCAAATCTGATAGACCGACTCCAAATAACTCCTCCCCTTTATACGGCAAAACTTCCATATGCCGTTTTGAATCCGCATCGCCTGTCCACTGTCGCGTCCATAAAGCTCTTCTGGCCGAAATGGACATAGCACTTACCCGTGATGCCAGTGTGCAGATATCCCTCTGTGCATCACGCATATAAAGAAATGCATCCTTTATTTGTTCTAACGACAGTAAAATATTGTCCCTGTCCAGGGTATCAATATTTTCAATCAGGGACTCTGACCAAACTACCCCAGCACTGCCCATCCAGGCAGTCGCTACAGCTGGTCGTAGTATAACACCTGCATGTGTGTATATACTTTTTTGGATATTTTCCATCCTCCTATCTGATGGATCTTTAAGTGCGGCCGTCTCAGGAGAGGGTAACGCCACTTGTTTAGATAAGCGTGTTAGCGCCTTGTCCACCCTAGGAGGTGTTTCCCAGCGTTCCCTAACCTCTGGCGGGAAAGGGTATAATGCCAATAATTTCTTTGAAATTATCAGCTTTTTATCAGGGGCAACCCACGCTTCATTACACACGTCATTTAATTCTTCTGATTCAGGAAAAACTATAGGTAGTTTTTTCATACCCCACATAATACCCTGTTTAGTGGTACCTGTAGTATCAGCTAAATGTAACGCCTCCTTCATTGCCAAAATCATATAACGTGTGGCCCTACTGGAAAATACGGTTGATTCGTCACCGTCACCACTGGAGTCATCGCCTGTGTCTGGGTCTGTGTCGACCGACTGAGGCAAAGGGCGTTTCACAGCCCCTGACGGTGTTTGAGTCGCCTGGACAGGCACTAATTGATTGTCCGGCCGCCTCATGTCGTCAAACGACTGCTTTAGCGTGTTGACACTATCCCGTAGTTCCATAAATAAAGGCATCCATTCTGGTGTCGACTCCCTAGGGGGTGACATCCTCATATTTGGCAATTGCTCCGCCTCCACACCAATATCGTCCTCATACATGTCGACACACACGTACCGACACACAGCAGACACACAGGGAATGCTCCTAACGAAGACAGGACCCACTAGCCCTTTGGGGAGACAGAGGGAGAGTTTGCCAGCACACACCAAAAGCGCTATATATATATCAGGGATAGCCTTATAATAAGTGCTCCCTTATAGCTGCTTTGTTATATCAAACTATCGCCATAAATGTGCCCCCCCCCTCTCTGTTTTACCCTGTTTCTGTAGTGCAGTGCAGGGGAGAGACTTGGGAGCCGTCCTGACCAGCGGAGCTGTGAGAGGAAATGGCGCCGTGTGCTGAGGAGATAGGCCCCGCCCCTTTTCTGGCGGGCTCGTCTCCCGCTATTTAGAAAAATTAGGCAGGGGTTAAATATCTCCATATAGCCTCTAGGGCTATATGTGAGGTATTTTTAGCCTTTATAGGTAATCATTTGCCTCCCAGGGCGCCCCCCTCCCAGCGCCCTGCACCCTCAGTGACTGCCGTGTGAAGTGTGCTGAGAGGAAAATGGCGCACAGCTGCAGTGCTGTGCGCTACCTTTTGAAGACTGCAGGAGTCTTCAGCCGCCGATTCTGGACCTCTTCTGACTTCAGCATCTGCAAGGGGGCCGGCGGCGTGGCTCCGGTGACCATCCAGGCTGTACCTGTGATCGTCCCTCTGGAGCTTGATGTCCAGTAGCCAAGAAGCCAATCCATCCTGCACGCAGGTGAGTTGACTCCTTCTCCCCTCAGTCCCTCGCTGCAGTGATCCTGTTGCCAGCAGGAATCACTGTAAAATAAAAAACCTAGCTAAACTTTTTCTAAGCAGCTCTTTAGGAGAGCCACCTAGATTGCACCCTTCTCGGCCGGGCACAAAAATCTAACTGGAGTCTGGAGGAGGGTCATAGGGGGAGGAGCCAGTGCACACCACCTGATCGGAAAAAGCTTTACTTTTTGTGCCCTGTCTCCTGCGGAGCCGCTATTCCCCATGGTCCTTTCAGGAACCCCAGCATCCACTAGGACGATAGAGAAAAAACTTTTCTAAACAGCTCTTTAAGAGAGCCACCTAGATTGCACCCTCTCGGACGGGCACAAAAACCTAACTGAGGCTTGGAGGAGGGTCATAGGGGGAGGAGCCAGTACGCACCATGTGACCTAAAAGCTTTTTTAGATGTGCCCTGTCTCCTGCGGAGCCCGCTATTCCCCATGGTCCTGACGGAGTCCCCAGCATCCACTAGGACGTTAGAGAAATGTTGTTTTGCAACCAGTCTTGAATTAGACCCATAATGCAGAATTTTATGGGAAATTTTCTAAAATGCAATGAAATCTTCCTTAGCTGTTCTTCTGTTGGGTGAAAAGCTCTTGTGCATCATTACCACAATAGATAGTGTGAATTACTGGCAAAAGTGGCGTGAATTACTCAGTCTGCTCACTGTTCCAACCATCTCCGCACCAGCTCTATATGGCTCCGCCCACCTTCTCTGTTGCTCTGTCCAGCCCCGCTCTATCCTGTGACCCATACTTATCCCGTTCCTGGCACCCTGTGTTCTCCCCATCTGCCTAGTTCTGTCCCATTTCCCTAGCAGTGGGAGCCATTGGACGGGTGGCAGGCTCCCTGGCTGTCACTGCGCATGCATGTTGGAGACAGGATAGACCATGTACAGCCATGTACAGCTTGCGATGCATTTACCACTGCATGGATATCATATGTGTCTGGTCAGGTCATCATTAGTGTGTTTGCCAGTCTGCATGAGCCGCATTCGTGTACACACATTTACTCTACTCATCCTACATTAGAGCATTCCTTCCCGCCCCCGTCCCACTGCTCCAGGTGCAGATAGACATACGTGGCAGAGTCACACAAGTCTGCATTGGAACATACTGTATACAGATCAGCCATAACACTAAAACCACTGAAGGGCAAAGAGAATAAATAAGAATTTACTTACCGATAATTCTATTTCTCGGAGTCCGTAGTGGATGCTGGGGTTCCTGAAAGGACCATGGGGAATAGCGGCTCCGCAGGAGACAGGGCACAAAAAGTAAAGCTTTTACAGGTCAGGTGGTGTGCACTGGCTCCTCCCCCTATGACCCTCCTCCAGACTCCAGTTAGGTACTGTGCCCGGACGAGCGTACACAATAAGGGAGGATTTTGAATCCCGGGTAAGACTCATACCAGCCACACCAATCACACCGTACAACTTGTGATCTAAACCCAGTTAACAGTATGATAACAGAGGAGCCTCTGAAAGATGGCTCCCTAAACAAAATAACCCGAAATAGTTAACAATAACTATGTACAAGTCTTGCAGATAATCCGCACTTGGGATGGGCGCCCAGCATCCACTACGGACTCCGAGAAATAGAATTATCGGTAAGTAAATTCTTATTTTCTCTATCGTCCTAAGTGGATGCTGGGGTTCCTGAAAGGACCATGGGGATTATACCAAAGCTCCCAAACGGGCGGGAGAGTGCGGATGACTCTGCAGCACCGAATGAGAGAACTCCCGGTCCTCTTTTGCCAGGGTATCAAATTTGTAAAATTTTACAAACGTGTTCTCCCCTGACCACGTAGCTGCTCGGCAGAGTTGTAATGCCGAGACCCCTCGGGCAGCCGCCCAGGATGAGCCCACCTTCCTTGTGGAATGGGCCTTAACAGAATTAGGCTGTGGTAGGCCTGCCACAGAATGTGCAAGTTGAATCGTGTTACAAATCCAACGAGCAATCGACTGCTTAGAAGCAGGTGCACCCAACTTGTTGGGTGCATACAGTATAAACAGCGAGTCAGATTTTCTGACTCCAGCCGTCCTTGAAATGTATATCTTTAAAGCTCTGACAACGTCCAACAACTTGGAGTCTTCCAAGTCGTTTGTAGCCGCAGGCACTACAATAGGCTGGTTCAGGTGAAACGCTGACACCACCTTCGGGAGAAAATGCGGACGCGTCCGCAGCTCTGCCCTATCTGAATGGAAACTTAAATAAGGACTTTTATAAGATAAAGCCGCCAGTTCTGATACTCTCCTGGCCGAAGCCAGGGCCAGTAACATAGTCACTTTCCATGTGAGATATTTCAAATCCACCTTCTTAAGTGGTTCAAACCAATGGGATTTGAGGAAATCTAAAACTACATTTAGATCCCACGGTGCCACCGGAGGCACCACAGGAGGCTGTATATGCAGTACTCCTTTGACAAAAGTCTGGACCTCAGGAACTGAGGCCAATTCTTTTTGGAAGAATATAGACAGGGCCGAAATTTGAACCTTAATAGATCCCAATTTGAGACCCATAGACAATCCTGATTGCAGGAAATGTAGGAAACGACCCAGTTGAAATTCCTTCGTCGGAGCATTCCGACCCTCGCACCATGCCACATATTTCCGCCAAATGCGGTGATAATGCTTTGCGGTGACTTCTTTCCTTGCCTCAATCAAGGTAGGAATGACTTCTTCAGGAATGCCTTTTTCTTTTAGAATCTGGCGTTCAACCGCCATGCCGTCAAACGCAGCCACGGTAAGTCTTGAAAAAGACAAGGACCCTGCTGAGGCAGGTCCCTTCTCAGAGGTAGAGGCCACGGATCGTCCGTGACCATCTCTTGAAGTTCCGGGTACCAAGTCCTTCTTGGCCAATCCGGAGCCACTAGTATCGTTCTTACTCCTCTTTGCCGTATAATCCTCAATACCTTTGGTATGAGAGGCAGAGGAGGAAACACATATACCGACTGGTACACCCAAGGTGTTACCAGCGCATCCACAGCTATTGCCTGCGGATCTCTTGACCTGGCGCAATACCTGTCCAGTTTTTTGTTGAGGCGAGACGCCATCATGTCCACCATTGGTTTTTCCCAACGGTTTATTATCATGAGGAAAACTTCTGAATGAAGTCCCCACTCTCCCGGGTGAAGATCGTGTCTGCTGAGGAAGTCTGCTTCCCAGTTGTCCACGTCCGGGATGAATACTGCTGACAATGCTATCACGTGATTCTCCGCCCAGCGAAGGATCCTGGCAGCTTCTGCCATTGCACTCCTGCTTCTTGTGCCGCCCTGTCTGTTTACATGGGCGACTGCCGTGATGTTGTCCGACTGGATCAACACCGGTCTTCCTTGAAGCAGAGGTTCCGCCTGGTTTAGAGCATTGTAGATTGCTCTTAGTTCCAGAATGTTTATGTGAAGAGACTTTTCCAGGCTCGTCCACACTCCCTGGAAGTTTCTTCCCTGTGTGACTGCTCCCCAGCCTCTCAGGCTGGCGTCCGTGGTCACCAGGATCCAATCCTGTATGCCGAATCTGCGGCCCTCCAGTAGATGAGCCTCCTGCAACCACCACAGAAGAGATACCCTTGTCCTTGGAGACAGGGTTATCCGCTGATGCATCTGAAGATGCGATCCGGACCATTCGTCCAGCAAATCTCCCTGAAAATGTTTTGCGTGAGATCTGCCGAATGGAATCGCTTCGTAAGAAGCCACCATTTTTCCCAGGCCTCCTGTGCATTAATGCACTGATACTTGGCCTGGTTTTAGGAGGTTTCTGACTAGGTCGGATAACTCCCTGGCTTTCCCCTCCAGGAGAAATACCTTTTTCTGGACTATGCCCAGAATCATTCCTGGGAACAGCAGACGTAACATCGGAAAACACAGCTGCGATTTTTGGAATATTTAGAATCCACTCGTGCTATCGTAGAACTACTTTAGATAGTTCTTTTCCGACCTCCAACTGTTCTCTGGAACTTGCCCCTTTCAGGATATCGTCCAAGTAAGGGATAATTAAGATGCCCTTTTCTTTGAAGAGAGTCATCTTTTCGGCCATTACCTTGGTAAAGGCCCGGGGTGCCGTGGATAATTCAACGGCAACTTTTGAAACTGATATTGACAGTTCTGTATCACGAACCCGATGTACCCTTGTTGAGAAGGGCAAATTTGGACATGGAGGTAATCCTTGATGTCCAGGGACACCATAGAGTCCCCTTCTTTCCGGTTCGCTATCACTGCTCTGAGTGACTCCATCTTGATTTGAACCTTTATGTAAGTGTTCAAAGATTTCAGATTTAGACTATGTCTCACCAAGCCGTCTGGCTTCAGTACCACCATATAGTGTGGAAGACTAATACCCTTTTCCTTGTTGTAGGAGGGGTACTTTGATTATCACCTGCTGGAAATACAGCTTGTGAATTTTTCCCAATACTGCCTCCCTGTTGGAGGGAGCCGTTGGTAACGCAGACTTCAGGAACCTGCGAGGAAAAGATGTCTCGACTCTCCAATCTGTACCCCTGGGATAATACTAGTACGATCCAGGGGTCAACTTGCGAGTGATCCCACTGCGCGTTGAGACTCTTGAGACTACACCCCCACCTAACCTGAGTCCGCTTACACGGCCCCAGCGTCATGCTGGGGACTTGGCAGACGCGGTGGAAGGCTTCCTTTCCTGGGAAGGAGCTGTCTGCTGCAGTCTACTTCCCTTTCCTCTATGTCTGGGCAGATATGACTGGCCTTTTGCCCGCTTGCCCTCATGGGAACGGAAGGATTGAGGCTGAAAAGACGGTGTCTGTTTCTGCTGAGATGTAACTTGGGGTAAAAAGGTTGGATTTCCAGCTGTTGCCGAGACCCCCAGGTCCGTTGGACCGACCCCAAATAACTCTTTCCCTTTATACGGCCATACTTCCATGTGTCGTATGGGATATGTATCACCTGACCACTGTCGTGTCCATGACATCTTCTGGGAGATATGGATCACGCACTTATTTTGATGCCAGAGTGCACATATCCCTCTGTGCATCTCGCATACATAAATATATAATGCATCCTATTAAATGCTCTATATCAATCAAATATTTTCAGTCAGGGAACCCGACCAAGCCAACCCAGCACTGCATCTCCAGGCTGATGGCGATCGCTGGTCGCAGTATAACCACCTTATGTGTGTATATACTTTTTAGGATATTTTTCCAGCTGCCTATCAGCTGGCTCCTTGAGGGCGGCCGTATCTGGCGACGGTAACGCCACTTGATAAGCGTGTGAGCGCCTTATTCATTCCCAACGCGCCCTAACTTCTGGCGGGAAAGGGTATAACGCCAATATTTGCTATCGGGGTAAACCCACGCATCATCACACACTTTATTTTATTTTATCTGATTCAGGAAAAACTACAGGTAGTTTTTTCACTCCCACATAATACCCTTTTTTGTGGTACTTGTAGTATCAGAAATATGTAACACCTCCTTCATTGCCCTTAACGTGTGGCCCTAATAAGGAATACGTTTGTTTATTCACCGTCGACACTGGATTCAGTGTCGGTGTCTGTGTCTGTGTCGACCGACTGAGGTAAATGGGCGTTATTAAAAACCCCTGACGGTGTTTCTGAGACGCCTGGACCGGTACTAATTGTTTGTCGGCCGTCTCATGTCGTCAACCGACCTTGCAGCGTGTTGACATTCTCACGTAATTCCCTAAATAAGCCATCCATACCGGTGTCGACTCCCTAGAGAGTGACATCACCATCATAGGCAATTGCTCCGCCTCCTCCAACATCGTCCTCATACATGTCGACACACACGTACCGACACACAGCACACACACCGGGAATGCTCTGACAGAGGACAGGACCCCACTAGCCCTTTGGAGAGACAGAGGGAGAGTTTGCCAGCACACACCAAAAAAACGCTATAATTACATAGGGACAACCTTATATAAGTGTTTCTCCCTTATAGCATCTTTAATATATTTATGTCGCCAATTTAGTGCCCCCCCTCTCTGTTTAAACCCTGTTTCTGTAGTGCAGTGCAGGGGAGAGCCTGGGAGCCTTCTCTCCAGCCTTTCTGTGAGAGAAAATGGCGCTGTGTGCTGAGGAGATAGGCCCCGCCCCTTTTTCGGCGGGCTCGTCTCCCGCTATTTATTGTATTTAGGCAGGGGTTAAATATCTCCATATAGCCTCTGGGGGCTATATGTGAGGTATTTTTAGCCTTATATAGGTTTACATTTGCCTCCCAGGGCGCCCCCCCCCAGCGCCCTGCACCCTCAGTGACTGCCGTGTGAAGTGTGCTGAGAGGAAAATGGCGCACAGCTGCAGTGCTGTGCGCTACCTTTAGAAGACTGCAGGAGTCTTCAGCCGCCGATTCTGGACCTCTTCTTGCTTCAGCATCTGCGAGGGGGCCGGCGGCGAGGCTCCGGTGACCATCCAGGCTGTACCTGTGATCGTCCCTCTGGAGCTTCATGTCCAGTAGCCAAGAAGCCAATCCATCCTGCACGCAGGTGAGTTCACTTCTTCTCCCCTCTGTCCCTCGTTGCAGTGATCCTGTTGCCAGCAGGAATCACTGTAAAATAAAAAACCTAAGCTAAACTTCTCTAAGCAGCTCTTTATGAGAGCCACCTAGAATTGCACCCTTCTCGGCCGGGCACAAAAATCTAACTGGAGTCTGGAGGAGGGTCATAGGGGGAGGAGCCAGTGCACACCACCTGACCTGTAAAAGCTTTACTTTTTGTGCCCTGTCTCCTGCGGAGCCGCTATTCCCCATGGTCCTTTCAGGAACCCCAGCATCCACTTAGGACGATAGAGAAACATGAATTATATAGTTACAATGGGTTGGGATATATTAGGCAGCACATGAATACCCAACTCTTGAAGTTGGTGAGTTGCACTCAGGAAAATTGGGCAAGCATTAAGATCTGAGCGACTTTGTCAAGGGCCAAATTGTGATGGCTGCACAGATGGGTCAGAGCATCTCCTAAACAGCAGGTCTTGTGGGGAGTTCCCGGTATGCAGTGGATCTTACTTACCATAAGTGGGCCAAGGTGGCCCAAGCCGAAGGCTAGCTCGTCTGTTCCGTTTCCAAAGAAGAGCTGCTGTAGCACAAACTGCTAAAGAAGTGAATGCTGGCTTTGATAGAAAGGTGTCAGATACATGCCCTGCATTGCAGCTTGTGGCATATGGGGCTTCGTAGCCATAGACCGGTCAGAGTGCCCATGCTGACTCCTGTCCACCACTGAAACCGCCTACAATGGACACGTGTCAGAGCTGGACCATGGTGCAATGGAAGTCCAGGTGGCCTGGCCTGATGAATCACATTTTCTTTTACACTATGTGGATGTGTGTCATTTTCCTTGGGAAGAGATGGCACCAGGATGCACTATGGGAAGAAGGCAAGCCGGCAGAGGCAGTGTGATGCTCTGGGCAACGTTCTTCTATGAAACCTTGGGTTCTGGCATTCATGAGGACACATACACCTTCCTAAATATTGTTGCAGACCACGTACAACCCTTTTTGCCAACAGTATTCCCTGATGGCAGTGGCCTCTTTCAGCAGATGCAGATACAGGGGTCTATTCAATTCGTGCAGTTTTTCCGACAGTCAGAAGAACCGGCACTTTTCGTTTTAGGTCAAATTTTCATTCGACCTATTCAATGACAGTGCAATTTTTCCGACTGTTGGAAAAAAATGACACTGTCGTAAAGTACGGGTATCGGCGAATTCGCCGCGGATACAACACGTACTCTGTCGAATTTGCAGGCGTTTTCAACAGGTTTTTGGCCCATTTTCGACAATGCCAATTCGACTTGGCATGTCGAATTGGCATGTCAAAAACGGGACCAAAGTAGGTGAAACGGCCGCAAATTGAATACTGAACTGTCGGATCCTCTCCGTCGGAGAGGATCTGACAGGAATTGAATAGACCCCACCGACTCAGCCGCACACAGATATACTGTACACAGATTTACACAGATATACAAGTCTCGCATATGAAATTAATCAGTTCAGTCTTGTGAAGCGATTTTGCCACATAGCATTGTGACTAAGATACATATTTGAGCAAAAAATTGCTATTTTGCTCGGTCTGGGTTACTCGCGCCAGGCGTCTCATGCTGCGTGGCGTATTGAGGCTAGGTGTAAGAGGACACATTTGTACAGGACTAACTGCTAACATCTTGATGCCAGATACCACAGGTCACCTTCAGAGGTCTTGTGAGGTCCAATCTTTTATGGGTCAGAGCTGTTTTGGTGGCACGAGGGGAGTTACACAGTATAAGGCAGGTGGCAGATGTTATGGCTGATCGATGTATGTGTGTGCCTACTTCTGTGCATGTGTGGAGCGATTTCACCCCAAACTGTTGGACATCCCTCTGTGCACACAATAAAATACTTTCTCTAACGTCCTAGTGGATGCTGGGGACTCCGAAAGGACCATGGGGAATAGCGGCTCCGCAGGAGACTGGGCACATCTAAAGAAAGCTTTAGGACTATCTGGTGTGCACTGGCTCCTCCCCCTATGACCCTCCTCCAAGCCTCAGTTAGATCTCTGTGCCCGAACGAGAAGGGTGCACACTAGGGGCTCTCCTGAGCTTCTTAGTGAAAGTTTTAGTTTAGGTTTTTTATTTTCAGTGAGACCTGCTGGCAACAGGCTCACTGCATCGAGGGACTAAGGGAGAAGAAGCGAACTCACCTGCGTGCAGAGTGGATTGGGCTTCTTAGGCTACTGGACATTAGCTCCAGAGGGACGATCACAGGCCCAGCTTGGATGGGTCCCAGAGCCGCGCCGCCGGCCCCCTTACAGAGCCAGAAGGCAGAAGAGGTCCGGAAAATCGGCGGCAGAAGACGTCCTGTCTTCAACAAGGTAGCGCACAGCACTGCAGCTGTGCGCCATTGCTCTCAGCACACTTCACACTCCGGTCACTGAGGGTGCAGGGCGCTGGGGGGGCGCCCTGAGACGCAATAATAATAAACACCTTGGATGGCAAAAAATGCATCACATATAGCTCCTGGGCTATATGGATGCATTTAACCCCTGCCAAAATACATAAAAAAACGGGAGATAAGGCCGCCGATAAGGGGGCGGAGCCTATCTCCTCAGCACACTGGCGCCATTTTCCCTCACAGCTCCGTTGGAGGGAAGCTCCCTGGCTCTCCCCTGCAGTCACTACACTACAGAAAGGGTTAAAAAAGAGAGGGGGGCACAAATTAGGCGCAGTATTAACTATACAGCAGCTATAAGGGGAAAAACACTTATATAAGGTTATCCCTATATATATATAGCGCTCTGGTGTGTGCTGGCAAACTCTCCCTCTGTCTCCCCAAAGGGCTAGTGGGGTCCTGTCCTCTATCAGAGCATTCCCTGTGTTTGTGCTGTATGTCGGTACTTTTGTGTCGACATGTATGAGGAGAAAAATGATGTGGAGACGGAGCAGATTGCCTGTAATAGTGATGTCACCCCCTAGGAGGTCGACACCTGAGTGGATGAACTGTTGGAAGAAATTACGTGACAGTGTCAGCTCTGTATAAAAGACAGTGGTTGACATGAGAAAGCCGGCTACTCAGCTTGTGCCTGTCCAGACGTCTCATAGGCCGTCAGGGGCTATAAAGCGCCCGTTACCTCAGATGGCAGATATAGACGCCGACACGGATACTGACTCCAGTGTCGACGGTGAAGAGACAAATGTGACTTCCAGTAGGGCCACACATTACATGATTGAGGCAATGAAAAATGTTTTACACATTTCTGATAATACGAGTACCACCAAAAAAAGGGGTATTATGTTCGGTGAGGAAAAACTACCTGTAGTTTTCCTAAATCTGAGAAATTAAATGAGGTGTGTGATGATGCGTGGGTTTCCCCCGATAACAATTTCTAAAATGTTATTGGCATTATATCCTTTCCCGCCAGAGGTTAGGGTGCGTTGGGAAACACCCCCTAGGGTGGATAAAGCGCTCACACGCTTGTAAGGGCTCTATCCTCTCCTGAGATGGCCGCCCTTAAGGATCCTGCTGATAGAAAGCAGGAGGGTATCCTAAAATGTATTTACACACATACTGGTGTTATACTGCGACCAGCAATCGCCTCAGCCTGGATGTGCAGTGCTGGGTTGGCGTGGTCGGATTCCCTGACTGAAAATATTGATACCCTAGATAGGGACAGTATATTTTTGCCTATAGAGCATTTGAAAGATGCATTTCTATATATGCGTGATGCACAGCGGAATATTTGCCGACTGGCATCAAGTCTAAGTGCGTTGTCCATTTCTACCAGTAGAGGGTTATGGACACGTCAGTGGTCAGGTGATGCGTATTCCAAACGGCATTTGGAAGTATTGCCTTATTAAGGGGAGGAGTTATTTGGGGTCGGTCTTTCAGACCTGGTGGCCACGGCAACAGCTGGGAAATCCACGTTTGTACCCCAGGTCGCCTCTCAACATGAGAAGACGCCGTATTATCAGGCGCAGTCTTTTCGTGGATAAGCGGGCAAAAGGTTCCTCATTTCTGCCCCGTGACAGAGGGAGAGGAAAAAGGCTGCAGAAATCAGCCAGTTCCCAGGAACAGAAACCCTCTCCCGCCTCTGCCAAGCCCTCAGTATACGCTGGGGCTTTACAAGCAGAATCAGGCACGGTGGGGGGGCCCGTCTCAATGAATTTCAGCGCGCAGTGGGCTCACTCGCAAGTAGACCCCTGGATCCTTCAGGTGATATCTCAGGGGTACAAATTAGAATTCGAGACGTCTCCCCCTCGCCGTTTTCCTAAATTCGGCTTTACCGATGTCTCCTTCTGACAGGGAGACAGTTTTGGAAGCCATTCACAAGCTGTATTCCCAGCAGGTGATAATCAAGATACCCCTCCTGCAACAGGGAACGGGGTATTATTCCACACTGTTGTGGTACCGAAGCCGGACGGCTCGGTGAGACCGATTCTAAATCTAAAATCTTTGAACACTTACATACAGAGGTTCAAATTCAAGATTGAGTCACTCAGAGCAGTGATTGCGAACCTGGAAGAAGGGGACTACATGATGTCTCGGGACATCAAGGATGCTTACATTCATGTCAAAATTTACCCTTCTCACCAAGGGTACCTCAGGTTTATGGTACAGAACTGTCACTATCAGTTCAGACGCTGCCGTATGGATGGTCCACGGCACCCCGGGTCTTTACCAAGGTAATGGCCGAAATGATGATATTCCTTCAAAGGAAGGGAATTTTAGTTATCCCTTACTTGGACAATTCCCTGATAAGGGTAAGATCCAGGGAACAGTTGGAGGTCGGTGTAGCACTATCTCAGGTAGTGTTGCTGCAGCACGGTTGGATTCTCAATATTCCAAAATCGCAGCTGGTTCCGACGACTTGTCTTCTGTTCCTAGGGATGATCCTGGACACAGTCCAGAAAAAGGTGTTTCTCCCGGAGGAGAAAGCCAGGGAGTTATCCGAGCTAGTCAGGAACCTCCTAAAACCGAGCCAAGTCTCAGTGCATCAATGCACAAGGGTTCTGGGTAAAATGGTGGCTTCCTACGAAGCAATCCCATTCGTCAGATTCCACGCAAGAACTTTCCAGTGGGACCTGCTGGACAAATGGTCCGGGTCGCATCTTCAGATGCATCAGCGGATAACCCTGTCACCAAGGACAAGGGTGTCCCTCCTGTGGTGGTTGCAGAGTGCTCATCTTCTAGAGGGCCGCAGATTCGGCATTCAGGACTGGGTCCTGGTAACCACGGATGCCAGCCTGCGAGGCTGGGGAGCAGTCACAAAGGGAAGGAATATCCAGGACTTATGGTCAAGCCTGGAGACATCACTTCACATAAATATCCTGAAGCTAAGGGACATTTACAATGCTCTAAGCTTAGCAAGACCTCTGCTTCAAGGTCAGCCGGTGTTGATCCAGTCGGACAACATCACGGCAGTCACCCACGTAAACAGACAGGGTGGCACAAGAAGCAGGAGGGCAATGGCAGAAGCTGCAAGGATTCTTCGCTGGGCGGAAAATCATGGAATAGCACTGTCAGCAGTATTCATTCCGGGAGTGGACAACTGGGAAGCAGACTTCCTCAGCACGACCTCCACCCGGGAGAGTGGGGACTTCACCCAGAAGTCTTCCACATGATTATAAACCGTTGGGAAAAACTCGACAGGTATTGCGCCAGGTCCAGGGACCCTCAGGCAATAGCTGTAGACGCTCTGGTAACACCGTGGGTGTACCAGTCAGGGTATGTGTTCCCTCCTCTGCCTCTCATACCCAAGGTACTGAGATTGATAAGATGGTGAGGAGTAAGCACTATATTCGTGGCTCCGGATTGGCCAAGAAGGACTTGGTAACCGGAACTTCAAGAGATGCTCACGGAGGATCCGTGGCCTCTACCTCTAAGAAGGGACCTGCTCCAGCAAGGACCCTGTCTGTTCCAAGACTTACCGCGGCTGCGTTTGACGGCATGGCGGTTGAACGCCGGATCCTGAAGAAAAAAAGGCATTCCGGATGAAGTCATCCCTATCCTGATCAAAGCCAGGAAGGATGTAATCGCAAAAACATTATCACCGCAATTGGCGAAAATATGTTGTGTGGTGCGAGGCCAGTAAGGCCCGACGGTGGAAATTCAACTGGGTCGATTCCTACATTTCCTGCAAACAGGAGTGTCTATGGGCCTGAAATTGGGGTCCATTAAGGTTCAAATTTCGGCCCTGTCAATTTTCTTCCAAAAAGAACTAGCTTCAGTCCCTGAAGTTCAGACGTTTGTAAAAGGGGTACTGCATATACAGCCTCCTTTTGTGCCTCCAGTGGCACTTTGGGATCTCAATGTAGTTTTGGGTTCCAAAAGTCACATTGGTTTGAACCACTTAAATCTGTGGAGTTACAATATCTCACATGGAAAGTGGTCATGCTGTTGGCCCTGGCCTGGGCCAGGCGCGTGTCAGAATTGGCGGCTTTATCCTGAAAAAGCCCTTATCTGATGTTCCATTCGGACAGGGCGAAATTGAGGACTCGTCCTCAGTTTCTCCCTAAGGTGGTTTCAGCGTTTCACCTGAACCAACCTATTTGTGGTGCCTGCGGCTACTAGGGACTTGGAGGATTCCAAGTTGCTGGACGTAGTCAGGGCCCTGAAAATATATGTTTCCAGGACGGCTGGAGTCAGAAAATCTGACTCGCTGTTTATCCTGTATGCACCCAACAAGCTGGGTGCTCCTGCTTCTAAGCAGACGATTGCTCGTTGGATTTGTAGTACAATTCAGCTTGCACATTCTGTGGCAGGCCTGCCACAGCCAAAATCTGTAAAAGCCCATTCCACACGGAAAGTGGGCTCATCTTGGGCGGCTGCCCGAGGGGTCTCGGCTTTACAACTTTGCCGAGCTGCTACTTGGTCAGGGGCAAACACGTTTGCTAAATTCTACAAATTTGATACCCTGGCTGAGGAGGACCTGGAGTTCTCTCATTCGGTGCTGCAGAGTCATCCGCACTCTCCCGCCCGTTTGGGAGCTTTGGTATAATCCCCATGGTCCTTTCGGAGTCCCCAGCATCCACTAGGACGTTAGAGAAAATAAGAATTTACTTACCGATAATTCTATTTCTCATAGTCCGTAGTGGATGCTGGGCGCCCATCCCAAGTGCGGATTGTCTGCATTACTTGTACATAGTTATTGTTACAAAAATCGGGTTTTTTGTTGTTGTGAGCCATCTTTTCAGAGGCTCCTTCTGTTATCATGCTGTTAACTGGGTTCAGATCACAAGTTGTACGGTGTGATTGGTGTGGCTGGTAAGAGTCTTACCCGGGATTCAAGATCCTTCCTTATTGTGTACGCTCGTCCAGGCACAGTATCCTAACTGAGGCTTGGAGGAGGGTCATAGGGGGAGGAGCCAGTGCACACCAGATAGTCCTAAAGCTTTCTTTAGATGTGCCCAGTCTCCTGCGGAGCCGCTATTCCCCATGGTCCTTTCGGAGTCCCCAGCATCCACTACGGACTATGAGAAATAGAATTATCGGTAAGTAAATTCTTATTTTCTCCATGAATCAAATCCTTCTATAAAAATATTTATATCTAGTTTATGAGCCTTCTGTACATATAATTGTGAACAGTTGTACAAATTCTGTGATATAAAGAACACAATGTACAGCAGAAACACTCACATACATGTATACTATATACTCTCTATATATATATATATATATATATATATATGCACAGAAAACATTCACAATCAAATATATATATATATATATATATATATATATACTGTATATACACACACACACACACACACACACACACACACACACACACTGTGCATACATAAGGCGAACACCCATGTCCCAGCAGTATGTAAACAGGCTACACGTACAGGGGCTTTCCCGAATATATATATTTTTTTTTGCAACTACTGAATGGAATATATATATATATTTGTATGTGAATGTTTTCTGTACCATATAAAACATTATTATGGCAGAAGTTTTTATGTGTTTTTGAGTTGTGCCAATTATGTGGGAAGAAATGAAAAAAATACATTAGTGTTTTATCCATTCTCTGATATAAAAATCCCAGAATGCATCTGTTCTTTCTGCAGTACTGTATGTACCTTGACCACTATCCTTTCCCATAACCCATTGTGACAGTACTGAACCCCCTAGCAGTCCCTATGATCCCACTGTAGCCGTTACTGTGCAGTGTTGTCCAGTTTCGACAGATGTCAAAAGCAGCAGTAAAGCCAAGGATTTACTGATTTCTCTAACGTTTCAGCTTTACAAACCTTGTTGCTTCAATTATCCATAGTAATGCTTTTAGTACATAAAAATGTATGTTATTGCCATGCAGGTTTATATCTAATAAAGAAGTTATTTTTGTCGTGAGCATTCTGAAATTGTACTATTACTGTTAAATAATGGAGAACACATTATGCTACAAATAAGAAAAAAAAAATCTTTCAGTTTTAATTATTGCAATTATACTAATTGTTTTGTGGTGGTATTGCTGCTTTTATGCTCATTGAAGGCCTGACTGATGTTTAGAACGCATTTCATTGTTTCTTTTATATATTTTTGTTTCTCCTACCTCCTTCTCTTCTTTCCTCTTCCCACCTTTTCATGCACATTTCTGATCCTGATTGAATCCCCCCCTTGCTTCTTTTGCCTCTCATCCACAACTTCTATCAATTTGCACTATGTTCCCCTCGTTTAAACTGTCTTTTCCTAGCTACCAAATCTGCCGTCTCAGCTCACCATATCACTGCCGCTAACGCTTTCCTAACATCCAGCTACATGAACGGTACGTGGTTAAATGAGCAACCAAAAAAAAAGTATTACCGTAAAGCAGGGATGGGGAACCTTCGGCTCTCCAGCTGTTGTTAAACTACACATCCCAGCATGCCCTGCAACCGTTTTAGCATGGCCAAATAGCAAAACTGTAGCAAGGCATACTGGTATGTGTAGTTCAACAACAGCTGGAGGGCCAAAGGTTCCCCATCCCTGCCGTAAAGGGATGCATCACATTTTTCATGAATGGCAGACAGTTGAGGCAAACACAAAGGCGGCCGCTGGCCTGGGGTTCCAAATATGTCAGACTCTTAACCAGGGCCAACTGGATAGCTGGGAGTATGCCAATCCTATTCAATGATTGTGAATTACACAGAGTGGTCTGTGGAGAAGTTGCCCATGGCAACCAATCAGCTGCTCCGTACAACTGTATAGTATAGTAAATGTTACTTCAATACTGATTGGTTGCCATGGGCAACTTCTCCACTGGCTCATTCCTCCACACTTTTCACTGCTTCATGAATAGACCCCAAAGTCTTAACCGTATAACTGACAGTTTTTATTTTTTTCAAATTCTGTTAGTGACAGTTGGGGTCTATTTACTAAGCCTTGGATGGAGATAAAGTCGCTGGAGATAAAGCACCAGCCAATCAGCTCCTAACTGCCATGCAGAGGCGTATCTACCTATTGGCCAGGATGGCACTCGCCAGGGGCGCCAGCCTAGGGGGGGCGCCACCCGATGGTGCAACCCGCGGCCAGTGGGTAGATACACTTTGTAGAAGTAGCATATTTGTCCCCCTTCCCCTGGCAGGCAGCAGCGGCAGCCACAGTAATTGGCGCCGGGCTCCGGCGCCGCACACCACATTACCACAGGTCCCAGCTGCAGAGCCACGGGCAGCCCGGCTCCCGCACAGCTGCACGCCCTCCCTCAGCAGGGACCGTTGCCGCGATGCCCCTGGCTGGTGAACGGTTAATAAAGAGTCCGCTGTAACCCCTCCATTCCCAGAGTGCAGGACTGCTGTCCCCCCCAGCCGGGGAGCGGAGCAGACAGGCAGGACCCTCCTCCCTCCCCAGTCCCAGCATCAGCAGCGGCACAGAGCGGGTTAATGCAGGAGGCTCGCTCCCGGCGCTGATTGGCCGCTAAAGGGACACTATTTGCATAGCCACGCCCGCCCGGCACACTGAGCGCACCTGAAGTGTGTGCGGCACCTGGCTGGGAGAGGAGCCGCGGGAGCCGGCTACAGGATGGCGAGCAGCGGTTAGCGTCTCCGGATGGGGAGCGGGTCAGCTCCGGCGCCGCACACCACATTACAATAAAGAAAACTCTGCATAAACTACAGCTCCCAGCAGCCCTTCCTGCCGGAGCTCACATCCAAGGGCTGCTGGGAGCTGTAGTTTATTCAGAGTTTTCTTTATTGTAATACGGTGACGAACACAGTGGCTTCCTCCTCTCTCCTCTTCCAGTGTGTGACAATTAGTGATGTGCACCGGAAATTTTTCGGGTTTTGTGTTTTGGTTTTGGGTTCGGTTCCGCGGCCGTGTTTTGGGTTCGACCGCGTTTTGGCAAAACCTCACCGAATTTTTTTTGTCGGATTCGGGTGTGTTTTGGATTCGGGTGTTTTTTTCAAAAAACCCTAAAAAACAGCTTAAATCATAGAATTTGGGGGTCATTTTGATCCCAAAGTATTATTAACCTCAAAAACCATAATTTACACTCATTTTCAGTCTATTCTGAATACCTCACACCTCACAATATTATTTTTAGTCCTAAAATTTGCACCTAGGTCGCTGGATGACTAAGCTAAGCGACCCTAGTGGCCGACACAAACACCGGGCCCATCTAGGAGTGGCACTGCAGTGTCACGCAGGATGTCCCTTCCAAAAAACCCTCCCCAAACAGCACATGACGCAAAGAAAAAAAGAGGCGCAATGAGGTAGCTGTGTGAGTAAGATAAGCGACCCTAGTGGCCGACACAAACACCGGGCCCATCTAGGAGTGGCACTGCAGTGTCACGCAGGATGTCCCTTCCAAAAAACCCTCCCCAAACAGCACATGACGCAAAGAAAAAAAGAGGCGCAATGAGGTAGCTGTGTGAGTAAGATAAGCGACCCTAGTGGCCGACACAAACACCGGGCCCATCTAGGAGTGGCACTGCAGTGTCACGCAGGATGTCCCTTCCAAAAAACCCTCCCCAAACAGCACATGACGCAAAGAAAAAAAGAGGCGCAATGAGGTAGCTGTGTGAGTAAGATAAGCGACCCTAGTGGCCGACACAAACACCGGGCCCATCTAGGAGTGGCACTGCAGTGTCACGCAGGATGTCCCTTCCAAAAAACCCTCCCCAAACAGCACATGACGCAAAGAAAAAAAGAGGCGCAATAAGGTAGCTGTGTGAGTAAGATAAGCGACCCTAGTGGCCGACACAAACACCGGGCCCATCTAGGAGTGGCACTGCAGTGTCACGCAGGATGTCCCTTCCAAAAAACCCTCCCCAAACAGCACATGACGCAAAGAAAAAAAGAGGCGCAATGAGGTAGCTGTGTGAGTAAGATAAGCGACCCTAGTGGCCGACACAAACACCGGGCCCATCTAGGAGTGGCACTGCAGTGTCACGCAGGATGTCCCTTCCAAAAAACCCTCCCCAAACAGCACATGACGCAAAGAAAAAAAGAGGCGCAATGAGGTAGCTGTGTGAGTAAGATAAGCGACCCTAGTGGCCGACACAAACACCGGGCCCATCTAGGAGTGGCACTGCAGTGTCACGCAGGATGTCCCTTCCAAAAAACCCTCCCCAAACAGCACATGATGCAAAGAAAAAAAGAGGCGCAATGAGGTAGCTGTGTGAGTAAGATAAGCGACCCTAGTGGCCGACACAAACACCGGGCCCATCTAGGAGTGGCACTGCAGTGTCACGCAGGATGTCCCTTCCAAAAAACCCTCCCCAAACAGCACATGACGCAAAGAAAAAAAGAGGCGCAATGAGGTAGCTGTGTGAGTAAGATAAGCGACCCTAGTGGCCGACACAAACACCGGGCCCATCTAGGAGTGGCACTGCAGTGTCACGCAGGATGTCCCTTCCAAAAAACCCTCCCCAAACAGCACTTGACGCAAAGAAAAAAAGAGGCGCAATGAGGTAGCTGTGTGAGTAAGATAAGCGACCCTAGTGGCCGACACAAACACCGGGCCCATCTAGGAGTGGCACTGCAGTGTCACGCAGGATGTCCCTTCCAAAAAACCCTCCCCAAACAGCACATGACGCAAAGAAAAAAAGAGGCGCAATGAGGTAGCTGTGTGAGTAAGATAAGCGACCCTAGTGGCCGACACAAACACCGGGCCCATCTAGGAGTGGCACTGCAGTGTCACGCAGGATGGCCCTTCCAAAAAACATTCCACAAACAGCACATGACGCAAAGAAAAATTAAAGAAAAAAGAGGTGCAAGATGGAATTGTCCTTGGGCCCTCCCACCCACCCTTATGTTGTATAATAAACAGGACATGCACACTTTAACCAACCCATCATTTCAGTGACAGGGTCTGCCACACGACTGTGACTGAAATGACGGGTTGGTTTGGACCCCCACCAAAAAAGAAGCAATTAATCTCTCCTTGCACAAACTGGCTCTACAGAGGCATGATGTCCACCTCATCATCATCCTCCGATATATCACCGTGTACATCCCCCTCCTCACAGATTATCAATTCGTCCCCACTGGAATCCACCATCTCAGCTCCCTGTGTACTTTGTGGAGGCAATTGCTGCTGGTCAATGTCTCCATGGAGGAATTGATTCTAATTCATTTTAATGAACATCATCTTCTCCACATTTTCTGGATGTAACCTCGTACGCCGATTGCTGACAAGGTGAGCGGCGGCACTAAACACTCTTTCGGAGTACACACTTGTGGGAGGGCAACTTAGGTAGAATAAAGCCAGTTTGTGCAAGGGCCTCCAAATTGCCTCTTTTTCCTGCCAGTATAAGTACGGACTGTGTGACGTGCCTACTTGGATGCGGTCACTCATATAATCCTCCACCATTCTTTCAATGGTGAGAGAATCATATGCAGTGACAGTAGACGACATGTCCGTAATCGTTGTCAGGTCCTTCAGTCCGGACCAGATGTCAGCATCAGCAGTCGCTCCAGACTGCCCTGCATCACCGCCACAAGTCCCACATGCCTAGCGGAATCGCTCCGTGTTAGCTCCTCCTTCAATGTCTTCAGCTTCTTCTGCAAAAGCCTGATGAGGGGAATGACCTGACTCAGGCTGGCAGTGTCTGAACTGACTTCACGTGTGGCAAGTTCAAAGGGCATCAGAACCTTGCACAACGTTGAAATCATTCTCCACTGCACTTGAGACAGGTGCATTCCACCTCCTATATCGTGCTCAATTGTATAGGCTTGAATGGCCTTTTGCTGCTCCTCCAACCTCTGAAGCATATAGAGGGTTGAATTCCACCTCGTTACCACTTCTTGCTTCAGATGATGGCAGGGCAGGTTCAGTAGTTTTTGGTGGTGCTCCAGTCTTCTGTACGTGGTGCCTGTACGCCGAAAGTGTCCCGCAATTCTTCTGGCCACCGACAGCATCTCTTGCACGCCCCTGTCGTTTTTTTAAAAATTCTGCATCACCAAATTCAAGGTATGTGCAAAACATGGGACGTGCTGGAATTTGCCCATATTTAATGCACACACAATATTGCTGGCGTTGTCCGATGCCACAAATCCACAGGAGAGTCCAATTGGGGTAAGCCATTCCGCGATGATCTTCCTCAGTTGCCGTAAGAGGTTTTCAGCTGTGTGCGTATTCTGGAAAGCGGTGATACAAAGCGTAGCCTGCCTAGGAAAGAGTTGGCGTTTGCAAGATGCTGCTACTGGTGCCGCCGCTGCTGTTCTTGCGGCAGGAGTCCATACATCTACCCAGTGGGCTGTCACAGTCATATAGTCCTGACCCTGCCCTGCTCCACTTGTCCACATGTCCGTGGTTAAGTGGACATTGGGTACAGCTGCATTTTTTAGGACACTGGTGAGTCTTTTTCTGAGGTCTGTGTACATTTTCGGTATCGCCTGCCTAGAGAAGTGGAACCTAGATAGTATTTGGTAACGGGGGCACACTACCTCAAGAAATTGTCTAGTTCCCTGTGAACTAACGGCGGATACCGGACGCACGTCTAACACCAACATAGTTGTCAAGGCCTCAGTTATCCGCTTTGCAGCAGGATGACTGCTGTGATATTTCATCTTCCTCGCAAAGGACTGTTGGACAGTCAATTGCTTACTGGAAGTAGTACAAGTGGTCTTCCGACTTCCCCTCTGGGATGACCATCGACTCCCAGCAGCAACAACAGCAGCGCCAGCAGCAGTAGGCGTTACACGCAAGGATGCATCGGAGGAATCCCAGGCAGGAGAGGACTCGTCAGAATTGCCAGTGACATGGCCTGCAGGACTATTGGCATTCCTGGGGAAGGAGGAAATTGACACTGAGGGAGTTGGTGGGGTGGTTTGCGTGAGCTTGGTTACAAGAGGAAGGGATTTACTGGTCAGTGGACTGCTTCCGCTGTCACCCAAAGTTTTTGAACTTGTCACTGACTTATTATGAATGCGCTGCAGGTGACGTATAAGGGAGGATGTTCCGAGGTGGTTAACGTCCTTACCCCTACTTATTACAGCTTGACAAAGGCAACACACGGCTTGACACCTGTTGTCCGCATTTCTGTTGAAATACCTCCACACTGAAGAGCTGATTTTTTGGGTATTTTCACCAGGCATGTCAACGGCCATATTCCTCCCACGGACAACAGGTGTCTCCCCGGGTGCCTGACTTAAACAAACCACCTCACCATCAGAATCCTCCTGGTCAATTTCCTCCCCAGCGCCAGCAACACCCATATCCTCCTCATCCTGGTGTACTTCAACACTGACATCTTCAATCTGACTATCAGGAACTGGACTGCGGGTGCTCCTTCCAGCACTTGCAGGGGGCGTGCAAATGGTGGAAGGCGCATGCTCTTCACGTCCAGTGTTGGGAAGGTCAGGCATCGCAACCGACACAATTGGACTCTCCTTGTGGATTTGGGATTTCGAAGAACGCACAGTTCTTTGCGGTGCTTTTGCCAGCTTGAGTCTTTTCAGTTTTCTAGCGAGAGGCTGAGTGCTTCCATCCTCATGTGAAGCTGAACCACTAGCCATGAACATAGGCCAGGGCCTCAGCCGTTCCTTGCCACTCCGTGTGGTAAATGGCATATTGGCAAGTTTACGCTTCCCCTTTCGACAATTTTATTTTAGGTTTTGGAGTCCTTTTTTTACTGATATTTGGTGTTTTGGATTTGACATGCTCTGTACTATGACATTGGGCATCGGCCTTGGCAGACGACGTTGCTGGCATTTCATCGTCTCGGCCATGACTAGTGGCAGCAGCTTCAGCACGAGGTGGAAGTGGATCTTGATCTTTCCCTAATTTTGGAACCTCAACATTTTTGTTCTCCATATTTTAATAGGCACAACTAAAAGGCACCTCAGGTAAACAATGGAGATGGATGGATACTAGTATACTTATGGATGGACTGCCGAGTGCCGACACAGAGGTAGCTACAGCCGTGGACTACCGTACTGTGTCTGCTGCTAATATAGACTGGATGATAATGAGATGAAATCAATATATATATGTATGTATATATAATATCACTAGTACTGCAGCCGGACAGGTAGATAATATATTTATTAGGTAATGATGACTGATGACGGACCTGCTGGACACTGTCAGCTCAGCAGCACCGCAGACTGCTACAGTAAGCTACTATACTATAGTAGTATGTACAAAGAAGAAAGAAAAAAAAAAAAACACGGGTAGGTGGTATACAATTATGGATGGACTGCCGAGTGCCGACACAGAGGTAGCTACAGCCGTGGACTACCGTACTGTGTCTGCTGCTAATATAGACTGGATGATAATGAGATGAAATCAATATATATATGTATGTATATATAATATCACTAGTACTGCAGCCGGACAGGTAGATAATATATTTATTAGGTAATGATGACTGATGACGGACCTGCTGGACACTGTCAGCTCAGCAGCACCGCAGACTGCTACAGTAAGCTACTATACTATAGTAGTATGTACAAAGAAGAAAGAAAGAAAAAAAACCACGGGTAGGTGGTATACAATTATGGATGGACTGCAGAGTGCCGACACAGAGGTAGCTACAGCCGTGGACTAACGTACTGTGTCTGCTGCTAATATAGACTGGATGATTGATAATGAGATGAAATCAATATATATATGTATGTATATATAATATCACTAGTACTGCAGCCGGACAGGTAGATAATATATTTATTAGGTAATGATGACTGATGACGGACCTGCTGGACACTGTCAGCTCAGCAGCACCGCAGACTGCTACAGTAAGCTACTATACTATAGTAGTATGTACAAAGAAGAAAGAAAAAAAAAAAAACACGGGTAGGTGGTATACAATTATGGATGGACTGCCGAGTGCCGACACAGAGGTAGCTACAGCCGTGGACTAACGTACTGTGTCTGCTGCTAATATAGAGTCTAGACTGGATGATAAATTATTGATAATGAGATGAAATCAATATAATATCACTAGTACTGCAGCCGGACAGGTACTATATATAGTTATTATGTAATGACTGATGACGGACCTGCTGGACACTGTCAGGTCAGCAGCACCGCAGACTGCTACAGTAAGCTACTATAGTAGTATGTATAAAGAAGAATGAAAAAAAAAAAAACCACGGGTAGGTGGTATACAATATTATAAATATATATATATTATATACAATTATATATATATATATATATTAAACTGGTGGTGATTGATTATTAAACTGGTGGTCAGGTCACGTTGCAACTTGCAACTAGTACTCCGAGTCCTAAGCAGACAATCGCAAAATATATTATTATACTGGTGGTCAGTGTGGTCACAACAATGGCAGTGTGGCACTGACTCTGGCAGCAAAAGTGTGCACTGTACGTTATATGTACTCCTGAGTCCTGTTCTCAGACTCTAACTGCTCCCCACTGTCAGTGTCTCCCCCACAAGTCAGATAATTAATACAATACACAGTCACACTATCTAATCTATATCACTTCAGCAAGTAGTATAGTAGTATAGTAGTACTCCTCCTAATAGTAATAATGCTCCCCAAAATACTGTGTCTCTCTCGTCTCTACTGTGTCTCTCTCTTCTCTAAACGGAGAGGACGCCAGCCACGTCCTCTCCCTATGACTCTCAATGCACGTGTGAAAATGGCGGCGACGCGCGGCTCCTTATATAGAATCCGAGTCTCGCGAGAATCCGACAGCGGGATGATGACGTTCGGGCGCGCTCGGGTTAACCGAGCAAGGCGGGAAGATCCGAGTCGCTCGGACCCGTGAAGAAAAAACTGAAGTTCGGGCGGGTTCGGATTCAGAGGAACCGAACCCGCTCATCACTAGTGACAATGTCAGGACAGCAACCTGGTAGTTGAAACCAGCAATTCCCCTCAGCTGCCTCCGTTCTGCCCGGCTTACCGATGCGACTCTGCTGTAGGACCAGGCTTCTGCTGGGGTTGGTAAGATCTGCCTCCGGATTTCTCTCTCTCTAACACCTCTCTCTCTCTCTCTCTATCTCTCTCTCTCTCTGACACCCTCTATCTTTCACTACTCTCATACTTCCTGATACCCTCTCTCTCCTTCCCCCCCCCCCCATCTCTCTCTCTCTCTCTCCTTTCTCCCTCCCCCATTTCTCTCTCTCCCCCTACTGCCAAATATCTGTCACAGCCCAGCAACGCGTCTTCCTCTACTGGCACCACCACTGGTATTGATAGGGAAGAAGGGCATGTCTCCCCACAGTTCAGCAGACACAGGCCATTTACATGCATGTGCATTGGAGGCACTGTGTGGCATATAATGTGCAGTGGGTGCACCGTGTGGCATATAATGTGCAGTGGGTGCACCGTGTGGCATATAATGTGCAGTGGGGACACTGTGTGGCATATAACGTGCAGTGGGGACACCGTCTGGCATATAACGTGCAGTGGGGGGCACGGTGCTGCATATAACTCGAATTGGGGGCATTGTGTGGCATACAATGTACATTTTTTCAGGGGCCTAACATTTGAGTTTCAGCTGGTGACAGTAGTAATAAAAAAAAAAAGCATCTTTAACGCTTATTTACACTATGAGAGCCCCAACAACTCTAACTCCCCCTCAGCGTCACTGCCCTCACGTCACTGCCCTGACAGTTAGGAACCGATTGGCTGGGACTTTATCTCCAGCGACTTTATCTCCATCCAAGGCTTAGTAAATAGACCCCTTAGTAGCTTACATCACATAGAACAAATATTTCCATTGTATGCAGCATAAAGAAGTGCATATAAATACATGACATCATTATAGAGATGTGCACTGGAAATTTTTCAGGTTTTGTGTTTTGGTTTTGGATTCGGTTCCGCGGCCGTGTTTTGGATTCGGACGCGTTTTGGCAAAACCTCCCTGAAATTCTTTTGTCGGATTCGGGTGTGTTTTGGATTCGGGTGTTTTTTTTTCAAAAACCCCTCAAAAACAGCTTAAATCATAGAATTTGGGGGTAATTTTGATCCCATAGTATTATTAACCTCAATAACCATAATTTCCACTCATTTCCAGTCTATTCTGAACACCTCACAATACTATTTTTAGTCCTAAAATTTGCACCGAGGTCGCTGGATGACTAAGCTAAGCAACCCAAGAGGGCGGCACAAACACCTGGCCCATGTAGGAGTGGCACTGCAGTGTCAGACAGGATGGCACTTCAAAAAATTGGCCCCAAACGGCACATGATGCAAAGAAAAGAGAAAAAGAGGTGCACTGTGGTCGCTGGACGGTTAAGCTAAGCGACACAAACACCTCAATATCACAGGAATTATTTGTTCTAATCGATGGTATTATTGGTCCAAATCACTGGAAGAAAATGACAAAATCACTGGAATTATTCGTTCTAATCAATGGTATTATTGGTCCAAATCACTGGAAGAAAATGACAAAATCACTGGAATTATTCGTTCTAATCAATGGTATTATTGGTCCAAATCACTGGAAGAGAATGGAATGGATGGATACTTGCAGTGACACAGAGCTGCAAGATACAGCAATGGCCTACTGTACACAACTATATACTGTTGGGTCACCAAAATGCTGCACTGTAATACCATATATACTGCTCACAAAAATGCCGCACAGATATGGAATGGATACTTGCAGTGACACAGAGCTGCAAGATACAGCAATGGCCTACTGTACTGTACTACTATAATTATTATATAGATGACAGATATAAAGTTACATTGTGGGGGAATCCAGTATACGTTCTGTCACCAGGTACCAGTGATTGACCACATCATGTATATAGATGACAGATATAAAGTTACATTGTGGGGGAATCCAGTATACGTTCTGTCACCAGGTACCAGTGAATGGCCACATCATGTATATAGGTGACAGATATAAAGTTACATTGTGGGGGAATCCAGTATACGTTCTGTCACCAGTTACCAGTGAATGGCCACATCATGTATATAGGTGACAGATATAAAGTTACATTGTGGGGGAATCCAGTATACGTTCTGTCACCAGGTACCAGTGAATGGCCACATCATGTATATAGGTGACAGATATAAAGTTACATTGTGGGGGAATCCAGTATACGTTCTGTCACCAGGTACCAGTGAATGACCACATCATGTATATAGGTGACAGATATAAAGTTACATTGTGGGGGAATCCAGTATACGTTCTGTCACTAGGTACCAGTGAATGGCCACATCATGTATATAGGTGACAGATATAAAGTTACATTGTGGGGGAATCCAGTATACGTTCTGTCACCAGGTACCAGTGAATGACCACATCATGTATATAGGTGACAGATATAAAGTTACATTGTGGGGGAATCCAGTATACGTTCTGTCACCAGGTACCAGTGAATGACCACATCATGTATATAGGTGACAGATATAAAGTTACATTGTGGGGGAATCCAGTATACGTTCTGTCACCAGGTACCAGTGAATGACCACATCATGTATATAGGTGACAGATATAAAGTTACATTGTGGGGGAATCCAGTATACGTTCTGTCACCAGGTACCAGTGAATGACCACATCATGTATATAGGTGACAGATATAAAGTTACATTGTGAGGTAATCCAGTATACGTTCTGTCACCAGGTACCAGTGAATGGCCACATCATGTATATAGGTGACAGATATAAAGTTACATTGTGGGGGAATCCAGTATACGTTCTGTCACCAGGTACCAGTGAATGGCCACATCATGTATATAGGTGACAGATATAAAGTTACATTGTGAGGTAATCCAGTATACGTTCTGTCACCAGGTACCAGTGAATGGCCACATCATGTATATACTTATACTGGTGGTCCCCAGTTCCCACAATGCAGCACAATGATCAGATATTTGCAGCACACTGAGCACAGATATGGAGCGTTTTCAGGCAGAGAACGTAGATATTTTCAGCACACTGAGCACAGATTATTTGCAGCACACTGAGCACAGATATTTGCAGCACACTGAGCACAGATATTTGCAGCACACTGAGCACAGATATGGAGCGTTTTCAGGCAGAGAACGTAGATATTTTCAGCACACTGAGCACAGATTATTTGCAGCACACTGAGCACAGATATTTGCAGCACACTGAGCACAGATATTTGCAGCACACTGAGCACAGATTACGGAGCTTTTCAGGGAAAGAGCGCTGCCACGTCCTCTCCGTTCAATCTCCAATGCACGAGTGAAAATGGCGGCGACGCGCGGCTCCTTATATAGAATCCGAATCTCGCGAGAATCCGACAGCGGGATGATGATGTTCGGGCGCGTTCTGCTTAACCGAGCAAGGCGGGAAGATCCGAGGCTGCCTCGGAACCGTGTAAAATGGGTGAAGTTCGGGGGGGTTCGGATCCCGAGGAACCGAATCCGCTCATCTCTAGACATCATGTACAATAACAACATTAGATTATCATATAACTAGTGGAATATTACCATTGAGCTAACACAGGGGTCAGGGAATTTTTTCACCTTTTACCCCAAAATATATTTAGATACGCCGACGTTACCCCCTTGATTTGAAAGGAAGGAAATCATATTATTGTGCATATATACTGGTTATCACTGTTTATATGGTATTTCTGAGATACTGTGTACATATATATATATATATATATATATATTTAATTTATTTATTTTTGCCAATTATTTTTCCTCAATGAATGGGTTAATTAACACTTTCTCCTCAAAACACCAGAATGAATGTAAGAAAGATGGATGAGGGGGGACACGACTTTTAGGAGACAGATGGTCACATCCTCACCTCAGTAATGTCAGTGGGAATTTCCCACTGTTATGTGGCCACTGTCTGATCCTGCGGAACTCCGTCAGCGGTCAGCCATAGAACACTTCAAGTTCTGTGAGTGGGTTGGCGGGCCGCGGGCGGGAGGACAGGACAGCGCAGGGCGGGCGGGCATGAGGGAGCGCGGTGTGACATCAGCACGTCACACCGCGGCCAGGAACACAGCACAGGGCGGCCAGGAGCACAGCGCAGGGCGGGCAGGAGGGAGCGCGGTGTGACGTCAGCACGTCACATCGCGAGACGGCCGGTGCTGGACGGGGCTGTGTCTCGGCAGCGTGACCGTCCATTACCCCCAGGAATTTCATTTATACCCCTCCTCAAAAAAATTATATATATATATATATATATATATATATATATATATATATATATATAAATAAGTAAATAAATAAAAATAAAAAAATAAAGAAATTTAAAAGTGAAGACCTCCCTGCTTCAAATTGGCAGGTCGTTATCTACTAATCTCGTTAAGTACCAAGAAGTTGTAGAAAAACATTTGACAAGTAAAAGAATTGAAATATAACTTTCCCGGAGCTCAAAAAATGTAGCTAGTCTGGATTCTTTATCTACTGATGTCTCTAGCCAATCCACTCGAAACAGATAAAACACTTTTTCTTTAAATAAGGAAAATGGAGTTGTTTCTGGATGGTTCCATACTTGCAAAATAGTTTTTTTTAGCTGCTGAGCTTACAATTAATAATAATTTGCGGCAACCCCGGGACACCTGCTAACCCTGAGGTAGAATACCGAAAATAGCCCAATCAGGGATAAATGGTATATAATTGACCAAATTATCTAATGCATATCTATAAACTTTGAGCCATTTTTATAAAAGGCTCCTGGACTGCCGTAGTGGTCAGCCCATTATAATCCGCTATCTTGTACCACTAACACAGCGCATGGGAAGAATGGGTCTTGCGATATCGCTCGCAGCCCCCTGTTAGCCACAGTGCCATTTAGGGGGCTGCACCTGGCACCGTTCTTCAAAACGGGTCCAGGGTCTGCATCGTCGGACGCAGACTTTCTGGATCCCGGTGTCCGGATCCTACGGACAGCCTGAGTAAGCTTCAGCCTGCAACCACCATCAGCCTGAACCATTCACGATGGTGATCCCAGGCTAAGTCCTACGATGGTATTGTACAGACCCTCCAGCTGCATTGGAATTTTAATTACACGGAATTGCACAGCTGTTTCCTGACGGAATTGGGCCTTCTGTTCAGTTATACACACAAATATCAATTAGTGGCTGCCTCCTATACCTGGCCATAGGCTTACAATATTGCATCCTGGGCTGGCATAGGGTGCCCGGTAGCAATGCTGACGGGTTACATACTATTTACCGGATGGCAGGATGCCGGCTATCAAGATCGCAACAGTGGAATCCCGCTCGCCAGAATGCTTGTTGTCTCGCTGCGTTCGCCACAGGTTCTATTTTCACTCTGTGAGTGGCATGGACACCCACGAGTGGGAATAGCCCCTGTGCGCCGGGATTCCGTCTGCCAGCATCATCACTTGTCGGGATTCCGGCATCGGTATCCTGACCGTCGGCAAATTGATTGCATCCCATGCTGACATTTAACCGAGCAGTGCTGTCTCCCCAATATGTTTTAGCGCTGTCAGGCTCCTGAAATGCACACCTAGATATATGATACTGGGGGTAATTCCAAGTTGATCGCAGCAGGAAATTTTTTAGCAGTTGGGCAAAACCATGTGCACTGCAGGGGAGGCAGATATAACATGTGCAGAGAGAGTTAGCTTTGGGTGGGTTATTTTGTTTCTGTGCAGGGTAAATACTGGCTGCTTTATTTTTACACTGCAATTTAGATTTCAGTTTGAATACACCCCACCCAAATCTAACTCTCTCTGCACATGTTATATCTGTCCCCCCTGCAGTGCACATGGTTTTGCCCAACTGCTAAAAAATGTGCTGCTGCGATCAACTCAGAATTAGGTCCATTGTTCTTTATCAAAAATAAATAGAATTTCAATCTAGCGGCCCCTTTACGTATCATCTCCAATATAATCCTATTCAACCATTTATTGCGCTTACAAGATAAGACTTTCTTTTTAAGTTTGACTTGTTGGCATCAATAAACAGTTGCTTGAAATTGCAGATTTTGGGGGTCATTCTGACCTGATCGCACGCTGCAGTTTCTCGCTGCGCATCGATCAGGTCACTACTGCGCGTGCGTATGCACCGCAATGCGCAGGCGCGTCGTACGGGTACAAAGCGGATCATTGCTGTGCGATGGGTTTTACGAAGAATCCATTTGCACAGCCGATCGCAAGTAGATTGACAGGAAGAGGGCGTTTGTGGGTGGCAACTGACCGTTTTCTGGGAGTGGTTGGGAAAACGCAGGGGTGTCCAGGCGTTTGCAGGGCGGGTGTCTGACGCCAATTCCGGGACCGGACAGGCTGAAGTGATCGCAGCGGCTGAGTAAGTCCTGGACTACTCAGAAACCGCGCAAACTGTTTTTGTACCGCTCGGCTGCACAAGCATTCGCACACTTGCACAGCAAATATACACTCCCCTGTGGGCAGCGACTATGCGTTTGCACAGCTGCAAAAAGTAGCTAGCGAGCGATCAACTCGGAATGACCCCCTTTGTTCTTATCCAGTAATGTTATTGCAGCGATAGAATTCTGCAGACGTTATCTCTTTGTTGGAGTAGTGAGGTGTGGGATTTATAGCTTAGGCAGCCTAACATGAAGCAAGAGGGCTCATTATATCATTCAGTACTTGATATATAAAAGAGGAAATGCAGGTTGCTACCACTCCCCTGCCTGGCCTGTTTCAGGGCTTCATGGTTAAGGAGTACAAACCGTTACATTTTTGTAATCATTGGATTCGGGATTGAATATATCTCAATCCCAGGATTAAATTGTACAAAGATATCCTTCATTCACCCCCGTGTTTTCCCTCTCCCACGTTCCCCTTCCCCCTGGCATCCCTCTCCCTCCTCCCCCCTCCCTTTTCACTTACCGTTGTCACACTGCGGGGGTCATGTGGCTTTCACTTGTTGGTGGGTGCGTTATCCGGGCCTCTCTCAGGCTCAGCTGCAGTAGCAGTGCTGGACGGTTCCGGTATGAATGGTCGACCATGTTATGGTCGACAGTCATTAGGTCGACCACTATTGGTCGACATTGACATGGTCAACATGGACACATGGTCGACACATGAAAAGGTCGACACATGAAAAGGTCGACATGGGTTTTTTAACTTTTTTTGGTGTCGTTTTCTTCGTAGAGTGACCGGGATCCCAAATTAGTGCACCGCGTCCCCTCGCATGGCTCGCTTCGCTCGCCATGCTTTGGGCATGGTGCCTTCGCTCCGCTACCGCTTCGCTCGGCACAGATTACCGTTCCAATCGTAGTCCACGTGGAACGTAAAGTATGGAAAAGTTCCCCAAAAGAAAAAAAAGTTAAAAAACTCATGTCGACCTTTTAATGTGTCGACCTTTCACGAGTCGACCATTTTCATGTGTCGACCATGTGTCCATGTCGACCATGTCAACATGGTCGACCATGTGAACGGATACCGTGCTGGACACCCAGGGGCGGATTGGGAAAGAAAAAGCGGCCCTGGAAAAATGTGTACTAGTGGCCCCACATGGGCAGCACCAGAGGTGTAAGGTCTAGCCATGGGCCATGGCAGCAGCACCCTCCCCCCAAGACTTCCCAGATAGTGGGCATGTCCAGCATCAAGGAGGAAGTTAAAAAGAAATAAAATTAAATATTATGAGCACATTATACGATACATCTTCAGCATTTAGGAAACTATATAATTCTTTAGAAAGATATATTTTCTTGCTTATTACACCAACCGTGTATCCCAATCACTATTCACTCAATCTTATATGTCAGCCAAGCAGGCAGTCAGAGCATACACTAGATCATCTGCATTCACAGGCTAAGTGGCAAAGTCATTTTCATATATGCAAATTATTTTGAATCTTATTCATTATGTCTATAAAAAGGACCACATGTCCTCAAACAAAACAGGCCCACCGGGTGCGTCGGCCCACCGGGGATATTCCCTGTAAGCCCTATGGCCAATCCGCCTCTGTGGACACCTGTGATGCAGCTGCTCTCAGTCACTGATTGGCTGAGAGCACACTGCACAGTCATGATGTCACCATGCAGTGCACTCCCGGCCAATTAGTGACACCATGGAACTCCCATCTGTTCTAGGGGCAGCTGGGAGAGAATGAGAGGAACGAATAATGCAACCTGGAACCGAGGAGATAAGTATCATCCCACTGCTCCAGGCCCGATCCACAGTGTTTTGAATCCCGTAATATCCATGATTTATTGATTATAAGCCCTAGGATTTTTGGCACTCCAAAAATATCCGCCACCCTGGGATTTCCTTCCCTACTCCTGGCACTCCAAGCACCCGAGGGGTCTTTCTGACCACTGTACATGCATAGGAGAAGGGTGACTCCACTCAGGACTGATTATCTCCTGACATTGTACAGTAGTAGGAATTCCATTTGGTTGTGTGGAAAGCTGGTTCTAGGGCTGGCCATCGGTTTGATAACCATCGATGGTTAACCTCCATGGTATAAAACTAACTGTAAGGGATACACCCAGCAATGGTCATCCCTGCTTTTCTATTCGCTGGGCTGCAGACCAACCAAAGCATGGGGATGGGGCTTCACTGGTGTCGGGGGGTGGAGCCAGGGTCAGTTTCCGGACAAAAACAAAACCATTGAGTAGCTTTGTACCATCGATGGAGGGAAACCATCTGGTTCTCCTCCATTGATGGTAAAAGTGTTCACCATTTGTTATAGACCATTGCTGAATTTGAAACATCGATGGTCAATGGCCAACCCTAGCTGGTTCAGAAGTGGCAATGTGGGGCGGCCGATACTGATGAATACTTTTATGTAACTTCGGCTTGCTTTCATTTCCCCCATTTTTATGGGACATTACTAGGTGTCCCATAGTCACCCAGAGTACCTGGGCTGTCCCAGACTGTCCCCTATGCAACAATAACATATATGGGGTATCCAGGGGCTTTCAGATGACACCTCACTGTACCATAGTCATTATTTTACTGAAGCATTCTTTAAACAATTAGAAGCAAGAATTGTTTGGTGTCCGGTAAACTAAACACACTTTCGGATGACAGATTCTCAGACATGATAAACTAATGGGCCCTGCGACCGTTTACTTCTGTGCAGAAGCAGACAGATAAAATGCGAATAATGTCCATTGCCGCGCTGAATATAATTTGTTCTCTGATGTGAGTCCTACTTTCTGATCTCTGATTACATGTTGTCAGAGGAAAGTGGTGGAAATAATTCCCGGGGGTCCTACAGCACTCTAGGAGAGATGTTAAAAAAGTTAGAAGGCTAATAGAAAAATTGGAAAGATTTTGTGTGTGTTTGTATGAGTGTGTGTGTGTGTGTGCGTGCGTGTGCGTGTGTGTGTGTGTGTGTGTGTGTGTGTGTGTGTGTGTATATGGGCCCTCATTCCGAGTTGTTCGCTCTGTATTTTTCATCGCATCGCAGTGAAAATCCGCTTAGTACGCATGCGCAATGTTCGCACTGCGACTGCGCCAAGTAACTTTACTATGAAGAAAGTATTTTTACTCACGGCTTTTTCATCGCTCCGGCGATCGTAATGTGATTGACAGGAAATGGGTGTTACTGGGCGGAAACACGGCGTTTCAGGGGCGTGTGGCTGAAAACGCTACCGTTTCCGGAAAAAACGCAGGAGTGGCCGGGGAAACGGTGGGAGTGCCTGGGCGAACGCTGGGTGTGTTTGTGACGTCAACCAGGAACGACAAGCACTGAACTGATCGCACAGGCAGAGTAAGTCTGAAGCTACTCTGAAACTGCGAAGTAGTTTGTAATCGCAATATTGCGAATACATCGGTCGCAATTTTAAGAAGCTAAGATTCACTCCCAGTAGGCGGCGGCTTAGCGTGTGTAACTCTGCTAAATTTGCCTTGCGACCGATCAACTCGGAATGAGGGCCATGGTATGTTATTCAATTTTATGTTGAACTGGAAAGTCAATAATAGTTTGTTTCATTTTGAGCACCATCGCTAGAACTCGCCAGTCCCCCGTCTATCCATCAGTCTCATGTTTAGTGTTGCTTTGGCTGACCCCGATGCCCATTTCTTGTGCGTCTTCTTGTGTTGTTGCTGTGCTCACTCTGTCCTGTCTGCCTCATGTGTTGTGTTTGTCATCCCTCTTTCTGTTGTAGGAAAGCAGCAGGATGGGGCAGTGGAGAATATTCAAAACAAAGGTAATGTGCAAATCGCCAGGAGCCTTAATTACCACAGATTGCCAGGACAAGGCTGTTACCGTACACAAAATGCTGCTTTGTCATAGTATCTCTGAGCTCAGTAAGATTAGTGCTGTCAGATTTGGAAGAATATGTGGTGAATCTCCGGTAGCGGGTTTACCTGTCTGTGTAGTAAAGGTGAGCTCAATTTTCATAACTGTTTCATCGGTATTTGCATCATTCCACCTTATTTGGTCTTACGTGTTCTCTGTCTTGTACCAATCGCACAGCAGGATTAATGGCCTGTTATCATCCATGTTCTGTTGGCAAAACGTAAATCACGTTATGGTAGAGAATGGCAAAACAAGATAACAACTCAGAACTGCAGAACAGCCCGTTTCCCCGCTAAGGCTCAGTTTCGCCTCACTACTGTGTAGGAAGTGGAACACAAATCCCGTTACCTTTTCCCGTTTATGTGACATCACTCATGAAGCGAGGGTTTGTCTAATAGGGTACCACACATAGGGGTAGCATCCAGAGCGTTGCTAATTTGCCCTAACTGAAGACTCGGGCACAAAAGCTTTGGTACCCTAAGGCCTGCCACCTACCTTAGCCATACCACGCAACCTGCTATACTCTGGACAATTCTGCCACTCTTCAGTTAAATCTGGTAATCTCCTAAATAGTATATATTAGTCAAATGTATGAGTTGAGGAACTAGATTAGCTCATCTCTAGTAGAAAGTGCAAGCTTCCACTGATTTGCTGAGCCTGAGTTAATTAAGCCATTTATGTTCCATCATTCTTAGTGGTATGTATAAAACACGTCAGTACCCCTCGCTCGGTGGATGTTTTGAGGAACCTTCATTCATGAGGATCACTTGGCTTGCTGTCGGGATCCCGGCTGTCAGGATACCAACGCCGGAATCCGGACACCCAGTGGAATACCGGCGCCGGAATCCCCACACGGATGGTGGTCCATGCCACCACTCAAGGGGGAATATAACCCTGTGGCAACCAAATGTCGCCACCAGGCCAGAAGCCTGGCGAGCATATTGGGTCAGATAAATAACACAGGTCAATTTATATGTTTAAAGTGACTTTCATCTAGTTTTTAAAAGGTTCGGACATTCAAGATGGATGATTTTCTGTCTTCTCATTTTAGGCCTACTGTAGTATGAACTCATTTTTCCTGTAGTCAGTTTTGTGTGGAGTTCAATAAGCAAAACATTAATACCAAGGACGGTAGCCAATCAGACCCCCCCGAAACTCGGGACCCTCAGGTACGCAAAGAATAATCCCCAAGGAGAGACCTTTTTTTTGTGATAACACATGGGTCCAGATACTTATCCCGGATGCCATGTGTTATCAGCCGAAAACAATACATTTTTCGGCCAATGAAAATGGGCTTTAATTGCATAGTCTGATGATGACCATGGCCAAAAAATTTGCACATCTAATTGGATACCCCCTAAGTGAATCTAAATCTCTCGGCACGTTACTTCTGCCCCACCTGCAGTACACATGGTTTTGTCCAATTGCTAACTTTTTTGGTTTGCTAACAAGCCTGAATAAAGCCCATAATCCGCTCCTTAGGCCAGACACCTGTGACTACGGAGACTCTCAGCGGCTCCTGTCAGTCTCTATGCAGTCACAACTAATCGGTATATCCCACCACAAGTGGGTCCAAATGGATAGAGTGAGTGCATGGGTCCACATATATAGCCGGTAAAGGGATCAGACATTACTTGCTGTTCTGCAGTGGTAAAATGGCCAACCGCTCCGAACAGTACTGCCAATATTGGGCTTGAAGTTATATACTGTAGCCGTTCTGTATGTCTCAGCTAATGAATGAATAAGCAGATCAGGGGCAAATACATGATTTTTAGAGGGGGGGTTTCCAAATGCAATCCACAGTCTCCTGCTCTGCAGTGCATTGGAGCAAGCGCGGTACATTAATGTACACATGGGTCTCTTTATACACTGGATACTGTATAGAATACAATATTTAACACTATAGTCTATAGTATAGGCTGCATCAAATATATTTAACTAATATAAATAAAATAAGTGGTCAGGAAAAGGTTAAACATCCCATAATAAAAAAATAAAGAAAGAAAGAGATAAAGAAATAATAAAATAATGAAATAAGTAAATACACAAACATAATAGAATCAGTAGGAGACACAGCTGCACTTTCTAAGCTCACATTCTTCCACCTCATGGGAAGGCTCCTATCTCTTCTTCCTGGTGGCTCTCTGGTCAGATCCACACACATAGCAAACTGGGTAGAAGAAGTTGCTACCACTGGGCATGTGCAGCAGCTCTGATCTGTCCCTTAAACTGCATGTTGTGGCAGCAGCTCTAGTAATCGTATCATATACTATTGCTATTGTTGTCATCATTTGTACTGCTGACCAAAAGGAGGGGGGTTTCCGGGCCAAAAATACCCCCCCCGTATATGGAATTGTATATTGTGTTTATTATACACAATATACAAGTCCATCTGTCTGTCTGCAAATTAAATGATTAATTTCCTGCCTGTTTAACAATAAAAGAGTGCTTCAATGTGCACCCCAAACCCCACTGTTTTGGGACCCAATAGACTCACCAAGAATCAGAGATTATTACAGTTGTATTTATACTGACTGTGTCTAAGATTTCCCCTATAGCATATATGACCCGTCCATAGTAATTCTGTCTAGTCAAATACATTCAGAATGTTGACACCAGAATGTGGACATATCCATTATGTCGGCAGTTGGCATAGCATTTATAGTATATTTGAGACCTCATCCTACCCTAATCCTAACTGTTTTCCTATCTGAGCCCAACGTATCAACAGTATTGAGGCTAATAGATAAGGTATTGGTGACTGGAGATTGTACTCTCGTATCTCAATGCGTTTCTCCGCACACTGGGCGGCTTCCTCAAGAGGCGGAAGCAACTAACATTTACAATCTCAACATTACAGGAATGTTGACATTATGTCCGTTGACATTCTAAATCTCGACCTACAGTAATGTCTGCATACCGACATTATCTGTATAACCTTTAAACCCGAGGCAGATTTGCCTGTTACATAGTTACATAGTTGTTGAGGTTGAAAAAAGACAAATGTCCATCGAGTCCAACCTATATTATAGTTTTATATTAATTAAATGCTGTATCCTTGGATATTTTTTCAGCTAGGAAATTATCTAATACATTTTTAAACTTATTGATTGAATCCACCATTACTACCTTCTTTAGCAGAGAATTCCAAATCCTTACTGCTCTTACTGTGAAGAACCCTTTTCTCCATTGTGTATGAAATTTTTTTTCTTCTAACCTCAGGGGGTGTCCTCGTGTCCCATGTAGCGTCTTTTTTTTTAGAAACAAATCGTTTGATAAATCCTTGTACCTTATACCTATACAGTTATATGACACATTTTCTCACATGTCCCACATCGGCTCATGATCAACACTATTTACATGCAATTTACTAAAGTGAGTGGTTCTTGAGGTCACACCTGATGGTATTAATGGCAGCGACGGGCTCTTCCCTTCTCTTTTTCTACCTTGCGTCCAGATTTCCATGGGGGTGAGGAACAGTACACAATTATGCACCATGCTACAGAGTCAGAAACCGACATTTATAACGTTTCGTCATCTCTTCTCTGTGACAGCAGTTGCGACAGCCAATATTAATTCTGATTGTCGTTTTATTACTCTAGACCAGTGATTTTCAACCTTTTTTAACTCGCGGCACACGAATAGTATTTTAAAATTGCCAAGGCACACAATCAGTTCTCCACGGAAAAAAAAAACCACACACACACATTGGCCCTCACAGTAAAATAAATCCACATATACACAGGCCTACACAGGAAAATATATCACATTGCTCCCCACATAAATCCTATTAAATTATTCATTGTTTCCCCATAAATCCTTTTGCTCCCCACATAAATCCTATTGATCCCCACAGAAGAAATAAGATAACTAATATTAGCCCCTATCTGTCAGCTGTCCTCCTCTCTGTCCCTCAGTGGGGGGTTGTTCATAGTGGGGTGCTGTGAATACTGAGCAGCGGGCGGTCGGGTAGGAGTAGATGTGGTGGGCAGGGAAAGTTTTGTCTGCAGGTGGGAACTGGAAGATGTGTATGCAGGCGGGTGGGCTGGCTGGGTGGTGAGACGTGGTGGCTGTGACCTATGATGTCACACTGCCGTGTCTTCAAGGCATAGGTCACGACCGGGACACGACTCATACTCTAAGAAGAGCCCAGGCCAACAGATCGCTCTGAAGGTGCAGGAAGCTGCTCTGACTCCGCGGCACACCTTGCAACTGGTCGCGGCACACTGGTTGAAAAAGCCTGCTCTAGACAACGCCTATCAGAAAGGTTAACAACTATACGACAAGCAGAACAGACACCTCCACTTGGATCAAGAGTTGTAGCTTAGTCAATTTATATATTTTTGATCCCGCGTGTCAATATACATTTTCTTCTAAGCCATTAGTTTACATATACAGTGTATTATTTTAATACAGGCTACTATTGATCAATCCTTTGCAGTGGAGAATGGACCTGTGGCTGTGTGGTTCCCCCCCACTTTTTTAAATGTTTATTTCGGAACAGTTGTTTGATCACAGCAGGGAAGTCCTCAGCCAATCAGGCTTCCCATTCTTCCTTGCCCACTTCACAACCGAGCAATAAGACACAACAGGGTGTGTTCTGTTACAGCTAGAAGGCATGACAGGGCTTCTATTGTGGGTCTGCATTTATTCACTTCAGGTGCGTTGTTTTGGTAGAGGCCTGATGGTCGAATTGCTACCTCCATTGAGCAGCATAATTGTATGGCAACAATACAATCTCAGTGGGGCACGCTGGCAGCTTAAAAATGGATATAAGGAATTGAAAAAATATTCATACTTCCTGGTGGAACGCTTTGCAATTACAGCTTAAAAATATTAAAATAGTATTATAAAGATTCGGGTTGGACACACTGTACTTGACGTACATTCCTTAGGTGACTAACACTGGAGACATGCTACTGCATCAGTGCATCTGTGACAAAATGTTCTCACAGCACTTTATGATCACAATACATTTCATCAACATCGTTTATGTGTAAGGTTCTGCAAAATGCAGCCCATGCCAGACGGAGTAACTCATCATACCTTAAGAGAACAAGTCTGAATGAGGAAGTACAGACGTGAGACACAGGGTACAGCCCTGCACGGCAGAGCTTGCAGTCTAGAGCGGGGGCAAATTCAGGAATTATGGAGGGGGGGGGGGGGTTTCCAGATGTTTGATTTTAGAGCGATTGTCGGAGCCCATGATTGATGCATAATTAACATGTAACAAGCTATAGGGAGTGATTCAGAGGCAATCGCTGCAACGGCAGTGATCGCACTCTGAAGGCTTTTGTGGAGTGCGCACCCGGTAAGTCCCAGTGAGATGCTAAAAGCATCTCACTGGTGCGATCGCCTCTTCCTCATTGACAGGTAGAGGAGGTCGCGGGGCGGGAGGGGGCATTAGAAGGCTGTTGGTGGGGCAAGATACGGACAACGCAGGTGTGTACGGACAGTTGCGGGGCGGATCCTGGGACGTCACTCAGCCGCTGCGCAGGTAGGGACCTACTTGGCGGGTGCAAAAGCATCGCCGCCGTGCAATGCTTTTGAACCTGTGCGGGAGGGAGGGGCAGGGCCTGACTTGCGGGGCAGACTAGCCCTGTGCTGGGCGTCCCCCTGCATGTCAGAGAAACTGATCGTAGATGTGCTAAATTTAGCTTATCTACGATAAGATATCGCCCCCATAGTCTGCCCCAAACAAAGTGCAGTTTATGTAGTACAATATTTCAGACATATGTGGAGGAGGAGGGGCATAGGATGAGGCCCATGTGCAGGATCCGTCTGGGCTCCCTCCTCTCTAGCCGTCAGCGCTGTTGCTCTGGGATCTCCGGGAAAATGACGTGGTGGCCATTTTCCCAGTGATTTTTCTACTGTGAAACACCGGAAAAATGGCGCAGCAAGACTCTGGAGGGTAAGTATGAAAAATAATGGGTACACTGCTCCCATTATAAATACGCCCGTGGCAGGCCAAATGATCATGGTAATCCACTAACCAGATTCTCTCTCTGGTGTGTTGATTGAGCACTCAGATCCACAGACACACACTAACAGCAGACATGGTAGGAAAATCTGTGCAGCAGCTCATTCCACCCTTTATACTGCATGTAGTGTCCCCTGGCCAGGTTGTGGGGGAAGAGGCGTTTCCGGGCAACTGTAAACCCCCCTGTGTTTGCTTTTGATCTAGATGGATGGGGAAGTGCTGTAACAATGAGGGGAGCTAGCGGGATTCAGTGTGGAGCTGGTAGTACATAGATAGGGTAGTGGTGCAGGGAATGTGGCCCAACAAGAGGAAGTCTTGCAGCAGCATTTTGGCAGAGGTGTGTTGGGGTGGGGGAGGCAGATTGCAGGAAGTTACAGTAGTTAATGTGTAAAATAATGAGAGGATGGATAAGGGTTTTGGTAGCGTATAGTTGGAGGTGGTGGGTAGGTAGGCAGGATAAAAAGAGGATGGGCGGTAGACTGAGGTGCTAATATAGGCCGAGTTATTAGTTTACCCAGAGAAGAGGTAAAGTAAAATAGAGGGTTGAAAACAGTCTGAGGCACTACGCCGGGAGAGGATGTAAAAAGAGGAGGGGAGGATGTAAGAAGAGGAGGGGGAGAGCAGGGGAGGATGTAAGAAGAGCAGGGGAGGGTGTAAGAAGAGGAGGGGAGGATGTAAGAAGAAGAGGGGGAGAGCAGTGAAGGATGTAAGAAGAGGAGGGGAGGATGTAAGAAGAGGAAGGGAGGATGTAAGAAGAGCAGAGGAGGCTGTAAGAAGAGCAGGGGAGGATGTAAGAAGAGGAGGAGAGGATGTAAGAAGAGGAGGAGAGGATGTAAGAAGAGGAGGGGGAGAGCAGGGGAGGATGTAAGAAGAGGAAGGGAGGATGTAAGAAGAGCAGAGGAGGATGTAAGAAGAGCAGGGGAGGATGTAAGAAGAGGAGGAGAGGATGTAAGAAGAGGAGGGGAGGATGTAAGAAGAGCAGAGGAGGATGTAAGAACAGCAGGGGAGGATGTAAGAAGAGGAGGAGAGGATGTAAGAAGAGGAGGGGAGGATGTAAGAAGAGGAGGGGAGGATGTAAGAAGAGGAGGGGAGGGTGTAAGAAGAGGAGGGGAGGATGTAAAAAGAGGAGGGGAGGATGTAAGAAGAGGAGGAGAGGATGTAAGAAGAGGAGGAGAGGATGTAAGAAGAGAAGGGGGAGAGCAGGGGAGGATGTAAGAAGAGGAAGGGAGGATGTAAGAAGAAGAGGGGAGGATGTAAGAAGAGCAGAGGAGGATGTAAGAAGAGCAGGGGAGGATGTAAGAAGAGGAGGAGAGGATGTAAGAAGAGGAGGGGAGGATGTAAGAAGAGGAGGGGAGGATGTAAGAAGAGGGGAGGGTGTAAGAAGAGGAGGGGAGGATGTAAGAAGAGGAGGGGAGGATGTAAAAAGAGGAAGGGAGGATGTAAGAAGAGGAGTGGAGGATGTAAGAAGATGAAGCGACAAGTTTAGAAAGACAGAAAGTCACCCAAAAGAGAACAGTGCTGCAATATAGCTCGTCAACATACATTGATGCAAGAAAAAGGGAGGACATTTATATAATAACTCCAGCTCAACGGCCAGTATACCCCTATTCTATGGTACTGCCTTTTTCTAACATACTATTATCAAACACCAACATCCTGCTCATTATTAGATGTCTTCATTTACAGTCTCCGTCAGATTCTGCATTCTGTATTTCTCGCTACAGGACCGTTACATATCAGAGCTCATTATAAAATCATAAAGATGACAAAAATGACTTAAAAATCAATAACGCTGCAGCAGCACAGCCTAGGGTGGTGTCACAGCTATAATACCAAACACACCTCTAAGGAATGTCTACGCGCACCAATGTCTTACTCTACAGATACACATCATGTGACACTCATCAGTAGATCATACCCCACTTACTATATACTCCCAATATGAGCTCACTGCAATACTAATGAAGTAATAAAATTAGTACTATTCAGAATGTGGCCAACAGAAATGACAGCTGCTAATTCACACTGTGTAGCAACCTCATCCCGGTAACACGACAAATCAGAACCGTACAGATGTGACTGTCCTCATACATCATTGCCACTCTGCTAGCTCCTGGCATCTTTTTTGCGCCTTTTTTAATGAAAATGCGTCTTAGTCACAACGTGTTGCGGCTAGCGCTAATTAATTTGATATGCAACACCATCTGTGAGCAACTGAGTCTCTGAATCTGTATATGAAGTGCTATGATGCAGCAGCCGCAGCTTTTTTCCAATACAAATTCCACAGTGCTTCGTATACAGACTCAGACGCACTCAGATATACAAGTGTACCATATCACATTAATCAGCCCAGTCTCCTGGTGCCGGACATCTCAGCTCACTCGCGCCAGGCGTCTCCTGCTGCATGGCGTATTGAGGCTAGATCTAGCAGGATGCCCCTTTATGGAGTATGGGTCATTAGGTCGACAAGATTTAGGTCGACAGTCATTAGTTCAACAGGGTGACTAGGTCGACATGGTCATTAGGTCGACATGGAAAAAGGTCGACATGAGTTTTTATACTTTTTTTGGTGTAGTTTTCTTCGTAAAGTGATGGAGAACCCCAATTAGTGCACTGTATCCTCTCGTATGACTCGCTTCACTCGCCATGCTTCGGGCAAGGTTACCGTTCCCAATTGTTGTCCACGCGGATCGTAAAGTATGAAAAAGTTTTAAAAAATTTAAAAAAGTGAAAAACTCACGTCGACCCTTTTCCATGTCGACCTAATGACCATGTCGTACTAGTGCATGTCGACAAATAGTGGTCGACCCAATGACTGTCGACCTAAGTCTTGTCGCCTAATGACTGTAAGCCCCTGTATGTCACTTTCCTTTTACAATCAGTATAAATGAAGTCAGTCATAATCTATGTAGTAGTAATTAAATATTTAATCCGTTATAAGAACCGTAGTATCACCACTTATACATCTATGGCCCCCTAACACCTTAATCACTATCCTTTATATCAATAAATAAAAGAACTGAAAGACGCCAGTTTAGTAGAACATGCCGGTAGGATACCAAGAGTAATCTTGACAGTTACATTTGGTGGAGTATGTATAAATATGGCTTCTGCTAATCATCTTCTAAAGAGGTGCTGATAGCTCATTGCTCAGCTATAAAAGATGCCACAACACAGTATGTAACCCCATAGGTGTATAATTTATGTATCTACTGCGTTAATTGGGGAATAAGAAGAAAAATGAAATAACGCACATGAGTTGACTCTTATATTTAAGGCATTATTCAGGTTCCACCCAGGCCCGGCGCTACCCGCTCAGCGAAGGGATGCAGTGCAGGGAGGCGCTGGGACGGAGAGGCGCTACCCCTGCTCTGCATTCCTTCCCTGCTGCGCCGTCCTGGCCCCCCTGCTGCTGCTGCTGCTGTGTCTGTCACTGTATGACTGTGACAGTCACTGGCAGCGGAGCCTGCAGCGTGAAAAGCCTCCTCCCTCCCCTCACCTGTGTGGCAGCGGCTGTGTACGGGACGGAAGGGGGCGGAGCTAAACGGGACGGAAGGGGGCGGAGCTAAACGGGCCAGAAGGGGGCGGGGCTACACGGACCAGGCTGCTGTACCGAGGGAGACTGGCTTAGGTAAGTAGAGGGTGAGAGAGAAGTGTGTGTTTGTATATATGGTGTGTGTATATGGTGGGTGTGTGTATATGGTGTGTGTGTGTATACGGTGTGTGTGTGTGCATACGGTGTGTGTGTGTATATGGTGGGTGTGTATGTGTGTGTATATATGTGTGTGTGTGAGGTATGTCTGTGTACGCGCACTTTATGGATGGTAGTACTGGGGGGCATTACGTATAATTACGCTATTACTGGGGGGGGGGGGCATTACATGTAAGGACGCTACTACTACTGGGGGGGCATTTTGTGAAACAACGCTACTACTGGAGGGGCCATTACGTATAAGGACGATACTACTACTAGGGGGGAATTACGTATAAGGACGCTTCTACTACTGGGGGTGCACTACGTATAAGGACGCTACTACTACTGGGGGTGCACTACGTATAAGGACGCTACTACTACAGGGGGGCATTACGCGGAATGACGCTACTACTACTGGGGGGGGCATTACGTATAAGGACGATACTACTACTAGAGGGGAATTACGTATAAGGACGCGTCTACTACTGGGGGCACACTACATATAAGGATGCTACTACTACTGGGGGGGCATTATGTATAAGGATACTACTACTACTGGGGTGCATTACATATGACGCTACTACTACGGGTGGGGCATTATGTATAAGAGGAATAAGATTGTGCTACATTGTGGCGTAATTTTAAATGGGGGTACTATTGTGTGGCCATGCCCCTTACTTGTGAGCCCACACCCCTTTTCCCGGCGCGAATATGGGAGGGCGCAAATTTATAGTTTGCAGGGGGGCGCCGAACACCCTAGCACCGGCCCTGGTTCCACCAATCAGTTATTTGATCTCCTGGGAGGTGCAGGGGGATGTGGCGGAGCACATCGTGCCATTGTGGTGCCACCCGATGCCTCTCAATACCAGGATTTCTGGTTCTGAGCAGCGGGACAGGGCCCAAATGAAGATAACTAACAATAACTAACAGACTAATCTACTCTCTTGTGAGGCCCGGACATAGGGGGTAATTCAGAGTTGATCGCAGCAGCAAATTTGTTAGCTGTTGGGCAAAACCATGTGCACTGCAGGTGGGGCAGATATAACATGTGCAGAGAGAGTTAGATTTGGGTGGGTTATATTGTTTCTGTGCAGGGCAAATACTGGCTGCTTTATTTTTACCCTGATTTAGATTTAAGTTTGAACACGCCCCACCCAAATCTAACTCTCTCTGCACATGTTATATCTGCCCCCCCCTGCAGTGCACATGGTGTCGCCAAACTGCTAACAAATTTTCTGCTGCGATCAACTCTGAATTATGCCCTTACAGTAGTCCCAAAGTTTAGGGGACTCTGACATTCCAGGACAGTAGACAGGATGCTCTTTCCACCATACACATTTTGGATATGGGTCATTAGGTCGACCACACTTAGGTCAACAGTCATTAGGTCGACCACTATTGGTCAACATGCATTAGGTTGACATGGAAAAAGGTCAACATGAGTTTTTTTATACTTTTTTTTGTGTTGTTTTCTTTGTAAAGTGACTGAGAACCCCAATTAGTGCACCGTATCCCCTTGCATGCTTCGGGCAAGGTTACCGTTCCCAATTGTAGTCCACGTGGGTCGTAAATATGAAAAAGTAAAAAAAAAACTTGATAAAAAAACAAAACTCTCATGTCGACCTTTTTCCATGTCGATCTAGTACATGTCGACCTAGTGACCATGTCGACCTAATGCATATCGACCAATAGCGGTCGACCTAAGTGTTGTTGACTTAATGACCGTATCCCACACATTTCCATGTAGACTTGTAATAGTACCAGTGCCTAACATCATTTTTCTTTCTAATTTGAGATCTTTCTAGAATGTTGCCAGGTTTGGGGCAGGTGGTGGTCTCAGAGTGGTCATATGGGCCTCCCCTGGCCATCTTGGGTTCTCCTGAAGTCACAGAGGGGTGATCACAGTTCACAGGAGTAAAGCAACAGAAATACAGAAGTAACTTTACACCTTGGCTAAACCATGTTAGGTGGGGTAGATCTAAAATGTGTAGAGAGGTTTAGGTTTGGGAGGCCCGGTGCAGTCACACAGCCAACGGCACAATAGTCTCTGAGTGGAAGTCAATGGGCCTGATTCTGCTTTGCAAGTTTCGATGGTGCAACCAATGGTGGCATCTAAAGAAGCACCATGTAGTATTTCAGTGGGATGCGTTCGTGATCCCGGTGGTCGGATGCCGGCGGTCATGTGACCGACACTGAATCCCGACACCACTCAGGAGACCGGCGCCGGAACACAAACAGCCAACATGCTGAAGGTAAGTATTGGGGTTCAGGTTCGGGCCCAGGGGGAGGGGAGGGTTAGGCACTGGAAGGTTAGTGTTAGGCACTAGGCGGGGTGGTTAGCCCTAGCCACCACCCCCGTAGGGTTAGGGTAGGGGAGGATTAAAATACTTACCCGCTCCAATGTCGGGATCTTCAGTGTCGAGATGTTGCTGTCGGTCATGTGACGGCCGGCATCCCAACGACCGGTATTTCATACTGAACCCATTTTAGCATATACAGACACTGGAAGTGGATGTCTCAGTCCTTGCACACACGGCTGTGTACTAGGGACCAGAAAAAGACGCAGAGACGGACACTCATAAGCTCTGCCATCTGACCATAGGGTTACTTATGACGTCCCTGAAATACGTGTCGCCCACCTCTGGTTTATGCATTGATACAAGCGCCATTCTAAAATGTTTTTTAGGTTTTTTCTTCTGTAACAGGTTTTTTTATTTTGAATCTGGGATTGTTGTGTTGAATATACATCACATATAACTGCACATTTCCCTGTGTATTAGCCTCTGTATAGCCTTTTCCATGTATGTGCCTTTGTTTTGTTTACATTAGAAGCTTTCTTCAGAATGTGTTGTAGTCTTTTCTGTCCTTTGTACGCTCTGTTCCACCTTTCCGATCATTGTCAGTGATTATCAGTATTCGCTGTTTTCCAGTGTTATAGCTGTAGTTGAACAGTGACATTTGACGCAGACTGCATGTGCACCCACTAGAGGGCGCTAAGATGCACTTCCATTTTTACAGTACCCTCTTTTTCATCTATACTATGGGCCTAATTCATGTTTTCTCTGCTTCGCACCTGCTGCAGGCCCTCCAACATGACCCGCCCCACTAGGTACAAAATGCTCTGTTTCTGGACTTCCCTCTTAATTTATGATTTCCATCACCTGTGTTGAACTAGTTAAATGATGAGAAAGCTGTTTCTTCACAGGTGATGGCAATAATAATTTAAGAGGGAAGTCCAGAAACAGAGCATTTTGTACCTAGTGGGGCGGGTCATGTTGGAGGGTATGCTGCTGATATTAGGAAGTGACGCTGCCACTCACCGGAGCCATCGCAAACTCATTTGCAATTGCGCACACATTAGCAGCCCATAAGCAACAACAAGGTCTATTGGGTCTGAGGGTTGACCTATGGCTATGTAGACTGGAACGGCAGTAGCAACACGGACACCATGTTTTTGTATGTATGAGCTCGCAGCTGATGGCAGATACACGCCCTGGAAACGTCGATGACACGCCTGTGTTTTTACAAACACTCCCCGTTAACACCTCCAAACAGTCACTTCCTTTTAAACACATTCCTATGAAAGTTTCATTGCGAGCCGGATCGCAGCGGCACCACGATGCATGCGCAGTCTGCCGATAACCGTTCACTTGTGTGAACATCAGTCATTGCGTACAATAATGAATTAGTCCCTATGTGCCTACGTTTGTGTTTCTTTTTCTTAACGCTTTAGATGCCATATGATCATATGTTGTTTAGAGACATTTGGACAAGAGATTTTTCATGCCAGATGAGGAAATACTGCCACAGCATAGGGCCCAGCAGGGGCGGAGCCAGAACTTTGTGGGCCCCATAGCAACATTTTGAAGGGGCCCCCGTCCCAATGCTTCTAGACAGACACTTCTCTGTAGCAGTTATTAATTATGCCCTATAATAGTGCCCTAGTTCATTTTCTGAACCATAGTAGAGTCTTATTTAATGTGATGCCCCATAGTAGTGCTCTAGTTTCTTTTATGAATCACAGTAGTGCTTAAGTTCACCCTATGTCACATTTCAGAGCTGTAAGTACACATTATGCCGCACAGTACCCCCAATTCACATTATTATATATAGTGCTCCCTGTTCATATTGTGCCACATTATAGTGCCCCAGTTCATATTATATAACAATAAAATGCCCTACCACACTACAATGAGCAGGTCCAGGGGCATACCCAGATATAATGCAGGCCCCAAGGAAAAAGTTTGAAAGCACCCCTACATACTACACAATGGTGAAAAATGTATATAACGCATGTAACTGTGACAGGGAAGGTGGTCCCTCTTAGCTCTGGGCCCCATAGCAGCTGCACTCCCTGCACCTATGGTAGCTACGCCCCTGGGGCCCAGATGAGAAGGGACAAGACAGTGCTAGTCCAACCTCTTAGGACCCCGCACTGGTGCATGAAGCCCTGCACGTGTCCCTTGAAGCTCTGATTTGCTCTTGCACCGAGCCCTGTTCACTATCACAGTAGCAGAACAGGGGCCCCTTCTGAGCATGTGCAGTTATCTTTATTGAAATGAGTGACGTCATACTTTACCCTGCGCCCTATGGAGAGAGCACCTCTTTGATGTGTAGTTCTAGCTTGAAAAAACATGCATACAACATAATACATATAAATATTTCCCTTGTGATGCCCATAGCCCCATTCCAATAGACACTTTGGGGGGAATGTAATAGGGGGTGAGAATCAGAAAGTGAGGGATTTTGTGAGTGTTCTGGGGGGGGGGGGGGGTTAAAAGGTCGTTTAAAGTCATTAAAAGTCATTTACACAGCAAAATCATCCTGGTGACCAGCATACAATACAGAGACCTATTCTGGTGACCTGTATGCAGTACAGTGCCCCATTCTGGTGACCAGCATACAATACAGAGACCTATTCTGGTGACCTGTATACAGTACAGTGCCTCATTCTGGTGACCAGCATGCAATACAGAGACCTATTCTGGTGACCTGTATACAGTACAGTGCCTCATTCTGGTGACCAGCATACAATACAGAGACCTATTCTGGTGACCTGTATACAGTACAGTGCCTCATTCTGGTGACCAGCATACAATATAGAGACCTATTCTGGTGACCTGTATACAGTACAGTGCCTCATTCTGGTGACCAGCATACAATACAGAGACCTATTATGGTGACCTGTATGCAGTACAGTGCCCCATTCTGGTGACCAGCATACAATAGAGAGATCTATTCTGGTGACCTGTATGCAGTACAGTGCCCCATCCTGGTGACCAGCATACAATATAGAGACCTATTCTGGTGACCTGTATACAGTACAGTGCCTCATTCTGGTGACCAGCATACAATACAGAGACCTATTATGGTGACCTGTATGCAGTACAGTGCCCCATTCTGGTGACCAGCATACAATAGAGAGATCTATTCTGGTGACCTGTATGCAGTACAGTGCCCCATCCTGGTGACCAGCATACAATATAGAGACCTATTCTGGTGACCTGTATACAGTACAGTGCCCCATTCTGGTGACCAGCATACAATACAGAGTCCTATCTATTCTGTTGGCCAGTATACAGCACTGAGCCCCATTCTGGGGACCAGCATGCAATACAGAGATGCTTTCTGGTGACCGGCATACACTGTAGTGCCCAGTGTCGGACTGGGGCATGGAGGGCCCAATGGGGGGATGCAGTGCTATAGGGCCATGTTAGGGGTGTGGCCAACTGCCACAGAGGCTTGGCTAACCATGGTATGGGCCCCATGATAAATATATATAGTAAATACTGATAGTGCACGCATGATAATGTACCAGATTAATAACTGCAATGCACTGTAGATAATATGTATAATGTACAATTCAAGTGCACAGTCTGAAACCTGATCCCTAGAGCAGGAGGTGGGCCCCCTGGCAGTGGGGCCCACCGGTGGTTTCCCCTATACCCCTGTGGGCCAGTCCAACCCTGGTAGTGCCCCATTTTGTTAACCAGCATATGCTGCAGTTATGTAAGTCTCCTCCTCCGGAGGAATCTGATATGAGCGCAATGTCAGTTTCTGGAATCAGAGCTGGACGGAGGCTGCGGGAGGAGGATCGGAAGATCTTTCTCCTGCTAGGGTTCCTTCATGGTCTTAAAACAGTTTATATCATCTCGACTAACGTGGACAAGCTTCGTTCTTCAAAGTTTGGTACATACTGTAGGGAATTAATCAACATAAACTGATTTCCTAGACTTTACTTTGTCCCTTAATGCTCTAGGTCTTGGCCACACATGTGGATAATGGGTGTAGTATGGTTTGCCGGTAGTCGGGGTCCCGGAGACCAGCATACCAGCGCCGGAATCCCGACCGCCGACATACCGACAGCTGGGCGAGTGCAAATGAGCCCCTTTAGGGCTCGCTGCGCGCGCCACGTTATCTATTCTCCCTCCAGGTCGCTGGGAGGCTGGCTGCCGGCAACTTGAAGACCACCCGTGGATAATATGTATGAACAAAGTATATCAGACTCTGATGCCAATTCAATTAGTCGTTAGGTGGTATGCAAACACCAGCAACGGTACCTCATCACGGCCCCTTTGTGACACTACTGTATATCACCCCCCTCACCGCCTCCTGCGGGCCTGCAAACAAAAATCGGCAAGTCCGGAGCTACTGTAAGTGCTGCGTATAGCCACGTTTATTTGCACAGACTCGCGCTGGTGAGCTAATGGAATCGACCATTTAGTGTAGGTGCATTTTGAAAGTGACAAGAAAGAGCCTTGTTCTGGATAGGTTAATATAGCAACAAGGAGGCATTGTTCTGTATTTTATTAATATTGGCCCTCATTCCGAGTTGTTCGCTCGCTAGCTGCTTTTAGCAGCATTGCACACGCTAAGCCGCCGCCTACTGGGAGTGAATCTTAGCTTTGCAGAATTGCGAACGAAAGATTAGCAGAATTGCGAATAGAAATTTCTTAGCAGTTTCTGAGTAGCTCGAGACTTACTCTGCCACTGCGATCAGTTCAGTCAGTTTCGTTCCTGGTTTGATGTCACAAACACACCCAGCGTTCGCCCAGACACTCCCCCGTTTCTCCAGCCACTCCCGCGTTTTTCCAAGAAACGGCAGCGTTTTTTCGCACACACCCATAAAACGGCCTGTTTCCGCCCAGAAATACCCACTTCCTGTCAATCTCACTGCGATCACCAGAACGAAGAAATTTCATCGTTAAGCCGTGAGTAAACTACCAAACTTTTTTGCAAATTTACTTGGCGCAGACGCATTGTGAACATTGTGCATGCGCAGTTTGCGACTAATTGCTCCGTTGCGAAAAGAACTAAAGAGCGAACAACTCGGAATGAGGGCCATTATGCGGCATATCATGTGGAATATCATGTTGATCCAATTACACTTAAGCACATACATACTTATTGTTAGTGGAGTATTCAGAGATCCCGGGAATCTATGCCACTGCTCATTTGTGGCCTAAACACTGAGGTAACAGGAATTTTCTGCTTCCTCTTCCCAGCTAAAAAGCAGGACGGAGCAGTTGCCATGGAGATGCAGCCGCTGAAGAGCGCAGAAGGTGGAGAAATGGAGGAGAGAGAGAAGAAGAAATCCAGCGTCCCAAAAAAGGAGAAATCTGTATTACAAGGGAAGCTCACCAAGCTGGCAGTGCAGATCGGAAAAGCAGGTAAATCTGGGCATCACTGCACACAGGGCTGTCATTATGAAATGCACATATTGAAAGACCCCCAACCCCTTTAGGGACTTGTCCCCTGCACACAGTAGGAACACAAATTTTGTAAACGAACCCCAATTCAGCTTTTGCATTCACTAGCGACATTCACAGAGATTTAAGGCACAAAGTGGAAGCTTGTAAAAGAGGCTTCTACCCGCTGTGTTTAAGCCAGAGATCTACCAACCAATTGGAAGCCAGGGTGTTGTTAATTGTAACCTACAAACCAATTGGAACCCAGAGTGTCATGAAGGCAGTGTCTGAACCAATAGGAAGTCAACAGTAGCAACTTTCAAGGGCTTTACTATTCTACATAACGTCCAGTGACTCAGTAGGATTTATGGAAGAATAGGTAGAATACAGTATATCCTTACACGTCTCCACAGAATGATACCTACAAGAGTACAAATTTATATTGAAAGCTATATATATGATTTTCTAACACTGCTTTTCTCTATCGTCCTAGTGGATGCTGGGGTTCCTGAAAGGACCATGGGGAATAGCGGCTCCGCAGGAGACAGGGCACAAAAAGTAAAGCTTTTCCAGATCAGGTGGTGTGCACTGGCTCCTCCCCCTATGACCCTCCTCCAGACTCCAGTTAGATTTTTGTGCCCGGCCGAGAAGGGTGCAATCTAGGTGGCTCTCCTAAAGAGCTGCTTAGAAAAAGTTTAGCTAGGTTTTTTATTTTACAGTGATTCCTGCTGGCAACAGGATCACTGCAGCGAGGGACTGAGGGGAGAAGGAGTCAACTCACCTGCGTGCAGGATGGATTGGCTTCTTGGCTACTGGACATCAAGCTCCAGAGGGACGATCACAGGTACAGCCTGGATGGTCACCGGAGCCGCGCCGCCGGCCCCCTTGCAGATGCTGAAGTCAGAAGAGGTCCAGAATCGGCGGCTGAAGACTCCTGCAGTCTTCTAAAGGTAGCGCACAGCACTGCAGCTGTGCGCCATTTTCCTCTCAGCACACTTCACACGCGGTCACTGAGGGTGCAGGGCGCTGGGGGGGGGCGCCCTGGGAGGCAAATGTAACCTATATAAAGGCTAAAAATACCTCACATATAGCCCCCAGAGGCTATATGGAGATATTTAACCCCTGCCTGATTTCTCTAAATAGCGGGAGACGAGCCCGCCAGAAAAGGGGCGGGGCCTATCTCCTCAGCACACGGCGCCATTTCCTCTCACAGCTCCGCTGGTCAGGACGGCTCCCAAGTCTCTCCCCTGCACTGCACTACAGAAACAGGGTAAAACAGAGAGGGGGGGGCAAATGTATGGCGATATTTTGATATAACAAAGCAGCTATAAGGGAGCACTTATTATAAGGCTATCCCTGATATATATATAGCGCTTTTGGTGTGTGCTGGCAAACTCTCCCTCTGTCTCCCCAAAGGGCTAGTGGGTCCTGTCTTCGTTAGGAGCATTCCCTGTGTGTCTGCTGTGTGTCGGTACGTGTGTGTCGACATGTATGAGGACGATATTGGTGTGGAGGCGGAGCAATTGCCAAATATGAGGATGTCACCCCCTAGGGAGTCGACACCAGAATGGATGCCTTTATTTATGGAACTACGGGATAGTGTCAACACGCTAAAGCAGTCGTTTGACGACATGAGGCGGCCGGACAATCAATTAGTGCCTGTCCAGGCGACTCAAACACCGTCAGGGGCTGTGAAACGCCCTTTGCCTCAGTCGGTCGACACAGACCCAGACACAGGCACTGACTCCAGTGGTGACGGTGACGAATCAACCGTATTTTCCAGTAGGGCCACACGTTATATGATTTTGGCAATGAAGGAGGCGTTACATTTAGCTGATACTACAGGTACCACTAAACAGGGTATTATGTGGGGTGTGAAAAAACTACCTATAGTTTTTCCTGAATCAGAAGAATTAAATGACGTGTGTAATGAAGCGTGGGTTGCCCCTGATAAAAAGCTGATAATTTCAAAGAAATTATTGGCATTATACCCTTTCCCGCCAGAGGTTAGGGAGCGCTGGGAAACACCTCCTAGGGTGGACAAGGCGCTAACACGCTTATCTAAACAAGTGGCGTTACCCTCTCCTGAGACGGCCGCACTTAAAGATCCATCAGATAGGAGGATGGAAAATATCCAAAAAAGTATATACACACATGCAGGTGTTATACTACGACCAGCTGTAGCGACTGCCTGGATGTGCAGTGCTGGGGTAGTTTGGTCAGAGTCCCTGATTGAAAATATTGATACCCTGGACAGGGACAATATTTTACTGTCGTTAGAACAAATAAAGGATGCATTTCTTTATATGCGTGATGCACAGAGGGATATCTGCACACTGGCATCACGGGTAAGTGCTATGTCCATTTCGGCCAGAAGAGCTTTATGGACGCGACAGTGGACAGGCGATGCGGATTCAAAACGGCATATGGAAGTTTTGCCGTATAAAGGGGAGGAGTTATTTGGAGTCGGTCTATCAGATTTGGTGGCCACGGCTACAGCCGGGAAATCCACCTTTCTACCTCAAGTCACTCCCCAACAGAAAAAGGCACCGACTTTTCAACCGCAGCCCTTTCGTTCCTTTAAAAATAAGAGAGCAAAGGGCTATTCATATCTGCCACGAGGCAGAGGTCGAGGGAAGAGACAGCAACAGGCAGCTCCTTCCCAGGAACAGAAGCCCTCCCCGGCTTCTACAAAAGCCTCAGCATGACGCTGGGGCTTCTCAAGCGGACTCGGGGACGGTGGGCGGTCGTCTCAAAAATTACAGCGCGCAGTGGGCTCACTCGCAGGTAGATCCCTGGATCCTGCAGATAATATCTCAAGGGTACAGGTTGGAATTAGAGACAGATCCACCTCGCCGTTTCCTGAAGTCTGCTTTACCAACGTCCCCCTCCGAAAGGGAGACGGTTTTGGAAGCCATTCACAAGCTGTACTCTCAGCAGGTGATAGTCAAGGTACCTCTTCTACAACAAGGGAAGGGGTATTATTCCACTCTTTTTGTGGTACCGAAGCCGGATGGCTCGGTAAGGCCTATTCTAAATCTGAAGTCCTTGAACCTGTACATAAAGAAGTTCAAGTTCAAGATGGAGTCACTCAGAGCAGTGATAGCGAACCTGGAAGAGGGGGACTTTATGGTATCCTTGGACATCAAGGATGCGTATCTCCACGTTCCAATTTACCCCTCACACCAGGGGTACCTCAGGTTCGTTGTACAAAACTGTCACTATCAGTTTCAGACGCTGCCGTTCGGATTGTCCACGGCACCTCGGGTCTTTACAAAGGTAATGGCCGAGATGATGATTCTTCTTCGAAGAAAAGGCATATTAATTATCCCATACTTGGACGATCTCCTAATAAGGGCAAGGTCCAGAGAACAGCTAGAGATGGGATTAGCACTGTCTCAAGAAGTGCTAAAACAGCACGGGTGGATTCTGAATATTCCAAAATCCCAGTTAATGCCGACAACTCGTCTGCTGTTCCTAGGGATGATTCTGGACACGGTTCAGAAAAAGGTTTTTCTCCCGGAGGAAAAAGCCAAGGAGTTATCCGAGCTTGTCAGGAACCTCCTAAAACCAGGAAAGGTGTCTGTACATCAATGCACAAGAGTCCTGGGAAAAATGGTGGCTTCTTACGAAGCAATTCCATTCGGCAGATTCCACGCAAGAATTTTCCAAAGGGATCTGTTGGACAAATGGTCAGGGTCGCATCTTCAGATGCACCTACGGATAACCCTGTCTCCAAGGACAAGGGTGTCTCTTCTGTGGTGGTTGCAGAGTCCTCATCTATTGGAGGGCCGCAGATTCGGCATACAGGATTGGATCCTGGTGACCACGGACGCCAGCCTGAGAGGCTGGGGGGCAGTCGCACAAGGAAGAAACTTCCAGGGAGTATGGACGAGCCTGGAAACTAGTGATGAGCGGATTCGGTTTTACTCGGTTTTACTCGGTTCTCAAAACGGCATCTTATTGGCTCACGGATGTCACGTGTTTTGGATAGCCAATAAGATGCCGTTTTGAGAACCGAGTAAAACCGAGTAAAACCGAACCTCGCTCATCTCTACTGGAAACGTCTCTTCACATAAACATTCTGGAACTAAGAGCAATATACAATGCTCTAAGCCAGGCAGAACCTCTGCTTCAGGGAAAACCGGTGTTGATCCAGTCGGACAACATCACGGCAGTCGCCCATGTGAACAGACAGGGCGGCACAAGAAGCAGGAGTGCAATGGCAGAAGCTGCAAGGATTCTTCGCTGGGCAGAGAATAATGTGATAGCACTGTCAGCAGTGTTCATCCCGGGAGTGGACAACTGGGAAGCAGACTTCCTCAGCAGACACGATCTTCACCCGGGAGAGTGGGGACTTCATCCAGAAGTCTTCCACATGCTGGTAACCCGTTGGGAAAGACCAATGGTGGACATGATGGCGTCTCGCCTCAACAAAAAACTGGACAGGTATTGCGCCAGGTCAAGAGATCCGCAGGCAATAGCTGTGGACGCGCTGGTAACGCCTTGGGTGTACCAGTCGGTGTATGTGTTTCCTCCTCTGCCTCTCATACCAAAAGTATTGAGAATTATACGGCAAAGAGGCGTAAGAACGATACTAGTGGTTCCGGATTGGCCAAGAAGGACTTGGTACCCGGAACTTCAAGAGATGATCACGGAAGATCCGTGGCCTCTACCTCTAAGGAGGGACTTGCTTCAGCAGGGTCCCTGTCTGTTTCAAGACTTACCGCGGCTGCGTTTGACGGCATGGCGGTTGAACGCCGGATCCTAAAGGAAAAAGGCATGCCGGAAGAAGTCATTCCTACTTTGATTAAAGCAAGGAAGGAAGTAACCGTGCAACATTATCACCGAATTTGGCGAAAATATGTTGCGTGGTGCGAAGATCGGAGTGCTCCGACGGAGGAATTTCAACTGGGTCGATTCCTACATTTCCTGCAATCAGGATTGTCTATGGGTCTCAAATTGGGATCTATTAAGGTTCAAATTTCGGCCCTGTCGATTTTCTTTCAAAAAGAATTGGCTTCAGTCCCTGAAGTCCAGACCTTTGTTAAGGGAGTGCTGCATATACAGCCTCCTGTGGTGCCTCCAGTAGCACCGTGGGATCTCAATGTGGTTTTGGACTTTCTAAAATCTCATTGGTTTGAACCACTAAAAAAGGTGGATTTGAAATATCTCACTTGGAAAGTGACCATGCTTCTAGCCCTGGCTTCTGCCAGGAGAGTATCAGAATTGGCAGCTTTATCTTACAAAAGCCCATATCTGATTTTCCATTCGGACAGGGCAGAACTGCGGACTCGTCCGCATTTTCTCCCTAAGGTGGTGTCAGCATTTCATCTGAACCAGCCTATTGTAGTGCCTGCGGCTACAAGTGACTTGGAGGACTCCAAGTTACTGGACGTTGTCAGAGCATTAAAAATATATATTGCAAGGACAGCTGGAGTCAGAAAATCTGACTCGTTGTTTATATTGTATGCACCCAACAAGATGGGTGCTTCTGCGTCTAAGCAGACGATTGCTCGTTGGATCTGTAGCACAATCCAACTTGCACATTCTGTGGCAGGCCTGCCACAGCCTAAATCTGTAAAGGCCCACTCCACAAGGAAGGTGGGCTCATCTTGGGCGGCTGCCCGAGGGGTCTCGGCATTACAACTTTGCCGAGCAGCTACGTGGTCAGGGGAGAACACGTTTGTAAAATTTTACAAATTTGATACTCTGGCTAAGGAGGACCTGGAGTTCTCTCATTCGGTGCTGCAGAGTCATCCGCACTCTCCCGCCCGTTTGGGAGCTTTGGTATAATCCCCATGGTCCTTTCAGGAACCCCAGCATCCACTAGGACGATAGAGAAAATAAGATTTTACTTACCGATAAATCTATTTCTCGGAGTCCGTAGTGGATGCTGGGCGCCCATCCCAAGTGCGGATTATCTGCATAAATTGTACATAGTTATTGTTAACTAATTCGGGTTATTGTTGAAGGAAGCCATCTTTCAGAGGCTCCGCTGTTATCATACTGTTAACTGGGTTTAGATCACAGGTTGTACGGTGTGATTGGTGTGGCTGGTATGAGTCTTACCCGGGATTCAAAATCCTCCCTTATTGTGTACGCTCGTCCGGGCACAGTACCTAACTGGAGTCTGGAGGAGGGTCATAGGGGGAGGAGCCAGTGCACACCACCTGATCTGGAAAAGCTTTACTTTTTGTGCCCTGTCTCCTGCGGAGCCGCTATTCCCCATGGTCCTTTCAGGAACCCCAGCATCCACTACGGACTCCGAGAAATAGATTTATCGGTAAGTAAAATCTTATTTTTTTTATGCCTTTTATCTTGCATATGCACTGCAATTTAAAGTGGACCTGTTTCCTGCACAGCGTGAGGGCCGCCATCTTGTTGGCTGAAGCAGTAGTCATCCTATCAGTTCATTAGCAGTTATTGACATCACTGAGGCTGCAGCTTACAAAATGGCTGCCATCGTTCTGTGTAGGGTAAAAAGTCCACTTTAAATATACAGCACATGCGCAAGAAGTCGCTGTATGACCCAGGCACATTGCGGGTGTTAGAAGTGCCACTTTGATGGATAACTGAAGTCTGCAGGCAGTACAGTAGGAGCTCCTGGAGAAAGTAGTCTGTCAGATCTTTCAATTGACCTCTCAGTGGTCTACAGTAGAATAGTATTTTGTTTCTGATATAAAACAGCTGTCTGTCTGCTGGCTTTAATATAACTAGCATGCTTTTCCCAGTGCGAGTCTCGGGAAGGGACTGAAAAAAAGATGCGAGAAAATAACACGTATTGCTTTCTTCTGTTTGTCAATTGCTATTTTCCCTATAGGCCTAACAAAAACACTTTCCGTGTTCCAGCTAACATAGATTTCACTGTTGCAATTTTTATGATTATGATCTCAAAAGAGCCACTTTTTTTTTTTTTTTTTAAACAGTATTTGGTAACGCTTTCTGCCTAATGGAACACCTAAAATGTATAGGCAACGCTCAGCTGTTGATGATCTACAACTGTAACACCACGAGCAGAGTTTTCAGGTGGTCTTAAATATAAATAACTGCGTGCCTGATTCAGAGTTGTAGGCTAATGCATTCGCAGCTGCGATCCTGTACGCAGCGGATTTGCGAAAATGTGCTAATGCTGCCGCCATCTGGAAATGTAATGGCGGCTTCGCAGATTCCAGCCACTGCGTACACAAACATGTGATCCCAAATGCTTCCATAGTTGACCACCATCTTGGCAATCTTACAGTATCACAGAATGAACTGAGACCACTGGCTTACCTATAATGGGTGCCAGGGGGGCCCACATTGCACGCCGTGCACCTATTTTTTCAATACTTACCCTTCGCTGCAGGAACCACTGGGAAAATTATGTGGCAGCCATTTTCTCTGCGCATACGCAGTAAGAAACATCAGTGGGAAAATGGCCCCCCTCACCATTTTCCCGGAGACCTGCACATGCGCACTAGACTCTGGGACAGCACGAGTGTCTCCTGGTGACCCTAGTGCCCAGAGTCTATTGCTCTGTTGGCAAGAGAGGAAGAGGCCCGGATGGAGACTACACAAGGGCCTCCTCCTCTCCTGAGTTGCCCCTAACTGGGAAGCTGGAGCCATGTTTTCTGCGTATGGGATCGCAATTATAGGCTGAGACACTAAACCAGTCGTGACACACCTATGTTTTTGCAGGCGCTTCACGTAACTGCCCCCCAAGCAATACCTGACTGTCAACCATTTTGTGACGAAATCCTCATTGTAAGTAGCATCGCTATGGTACCTTGGCGCCTGTGCAGTGCGACCGCGTTGCATCCGATAATCGTTCAACTCTGTAAATATTGTCATTGTGTACATCTCTGAACCAGGCCCGATACTCTGTATCATACTATTCACATAATGTATGTCATGTTGGCAATTTTTTACCTCCTAATACTGTCAACAATGTTTGTGACTTATTAACCTTACATTAGTATCAGACTGGAGCTTTGTGTGCCAGTGTGTTTTTCCCACACAAACATGCGTAATGCTCTCTCTGTAGCCTGTACACCGCACTTGTATTGTGTATGTGTCACATGCTCACATTCTGAGCTTTTGCAGAGGATACAAAACATTTGTAGATTATATGGAGAGTATGTAGAGCATGGAATGTTTGAAGTGTTGTCAGGGTTTGTAGAATGTATTCAGCATGTGTTTGTGTGTTTAAAGTGTGCGTACAACATTTTTAAAGTCTTTGTGGTGAATTCAGTTAGCTAGAAGTGCTGCAATGTGCCGTTATGACGCCGTGGAAATGTCAGCAACAGCACACATTCTTACCCCCATCATGACCTGATTTAGCCCCTGTGGAACTGAGAACATTATTGCAGCATATTTTATTATTATTATTATTTGTTATTATTATTATTATTATTATTCATTATTTATATGGCGCCACAAGGGGTCCCCAGCACCTTACAGAGCACGCAAACAGAGACAGTTTATAACCATTCCTGCAGCAGCAGCAGTCATGGGGCCTAATTCAGAGTTGATCGCAGCAGAAAATGTGTTAGCAGTTGGGCAAAACCATGTGCACAGCAGGGAGGGGGGGGGGGAGATGTAACATGTGCAGAGAGAGTTAGATTTGGGTGGGGTGTGTTCAAACTGAAATCTAAATTGCAGTGTAAAAATTAAGCAGCCAGTATTTACCCTGCACAGAAACAAAATAACGCACCCAAATCTAACTCTCTCTGCACATGTTACATCTGCCCCCCCTGCAGTGCACATAGGCCCTCATTCCAAGTTGATCGCTCGCTAGCTGCTTTTAGCAGCATTGCACACGCTAGGCCTCCGCCCTCTGGGAGTGTATCTTAGCATAGCAGATTAGCGAACGAAAGGTTAGCAGTTCGGCTATTAAATATTTCCCTGCAGTTTCTGAGCAGCCCCAGACCTACTCCTATCTTGCGATCACTGCAGTCAGTTTAGTTCCTGGTTTGACGTCACAAACACGCCCTGCGTTCAGCCAACCACTCCCCGGTTTCTCCAGCCACTCGTTTTTGCCTGGCACGTCTGCTTTTTTTAGCACACTCCCTGAAAACGGTCAGTTACCACCCAGAACACCCACTTCCTGTCAATCACTCACCGATCAGCAGAGTGACTGAAGTGAAAAGCGTTGCTCGGCCATGTGTAAAATTGCATAGTTTTGTGTGAAATTACTTAGCGCGTGTGCACTGCGGCCCATACGCATGCGCAGAACAGCCGATTTTTAGCATGATCGCTATGCTGCGAAAAACGGCAGTGAGCGACCAACTCAGAATGACCACCATGGTTTTGCCCAACTGCTAACAAATTTGCTGCTGCGATCAACTCTGAATTACCCCCATAGTAATCAAATACGCAACAGGCGGGCAAAGGTTTGGTGCTGTTTTTGGCAGTGGGAAGGGGATAATGATTTAAGTGAGAAAAAGCACATGAGGGAAGTGGGCCCGGTTCATGAGAGCTTACAATCTAAAGCTGTGTGCACTTCATACTTACCTACCTTCTGGCAGCTCTCTCCGGGAGAGAGCTGCCAGGACGGCTCAGTGGAGGGGCTGGGCAATGTCGAGAAGAGGGGGCGGGGAGGAGGCGGAACGGGGCGGGGATGAGGAGGGGAGGAGGCGGAATGAGGGCGGGGTTATAGCGGTACACGTTTAAACCACGCCCCCCGCTCTGTAATGCCGCGATAACTGGCATTTTACAGCAGGGGGCGTGACTATGATGACGCGATTCAACAAGAATCGCATCATCTACTGTCCGGACCGCCCACTTTACTCTCAAAGTGGGTGGCCGGGCAGGGGGGAACTTGAAAAACCGGGAGACTTGTCTGCTCTTCCGTGGGGCCGGGAGGGTCACCCGATTTTCGGGAGCCTCCCGGCCATTCCGGGAGAGTAGGCAAGTATGGCTGCACTTACTGGCAGGGTGAGCTGGCTTGTGGCTATTTAAATTGACACCTGTTGTTTTTTTTGTACAGCCACTGCAGTATTTTTAGTGCATGAATATTTTTACAGTGTGGCCAGCATTCTGGACTCTCTTGGCATTGGTATGCAACGTGTATAGAGCAGCGTGTATAGAGAATGTATGCACTGTGTATAGAGAATGTATGCACTGTGTATAGAGCAGCGTGTATAGAGAATGTATGCACTGTGTATAGAGAATGTATGCACTGTGTATAGAGCAGCGTGTATAGAGAATGTATGCACTGTGTATAGAGCAGTGTGTATAGAGAATGTATGCACTGTGTATAGAGAATGTATGCACTGTGTATAGAGCAGCGTGTATAGAGAATGTATGCACTGTGTATAGAGCAGTGTGTATAGAGAATGCATGCACTGTGTATAGAGAATGTATGCAGCGTGTATAAAGCAGCGTGTATAGAGAATGTATGCAGCGTGTATAGAGCAGCGTGTATAGAGAATGTATGCACTGTGTATAGAGAATGTATGCACTGTGTATAGAGCAGTGTGTATAGAGAATGCATGCACTGTGTATAGAGAATGTATGCAGCGTGTATAAAGCAGCGTGTATAGAGCAGCGTGTATAGAGAATGTATGCACTGTGTATAGAGCAGCGTGTATAGAGAATGTATGCACTGTGTATAAAGCAGCGTGTATAGAGAATGCATGCACTGTGTATAGAGAATGTATGCAGCATGTTTAAAGCAGCGTGTATAGAGAATGTATGCACTGTGTATAGAGCACTGTGTATAGAGAATGTATGCACTGTGTATAGAGCAGCGTGTATAGAGAATGTATGCACTGTGTATAGAGAATGTATGCACTGTGTATAGAGAATGTATGCACTGTGTATAGAGAATGTATGCAGCGTGTATAAAGCAGCGTGTATAGAGAATGTATGCAGCGCGTATAAAGCAGCGTGTATAGAGAATGTATGCAGCATGTATAGAGAATGTATGCAGCGTGTATAGAGCAGCGTGTATAGAGAATGTATGCACTGTGTATAGAGAATGTATGCAGCGTGTATAAAGCAGCATGTATAGAGAATGTATGCACTGTGTATAGAGAATGTATGCAGCGTGTATAAAGCAGCATGTATAGAGAATGTATGCACTGTGTATAGAGAATGTATGCAGCGTGTATAAAGCAGCGTGTATAGAGAATGTATGCACTGTGTATAGAGAATGTATGCAGCGTGTATAGAGCAGCATGTATAGAGAATGTATGCACTGTGTATAGAGAATGTATGCAGCGTGTATAAAGCAGCGTGTATAGAGAATGTATGCACTGTGTATAGAGAATGTATGCAGCGTGTATAGAGCAGCGTGTATAGAGAATGCATGCACTGTGTATAGAGAATGTATGCAGCGTGTATAGAGCAGCGTGTATAGAGAATGCATGCACTGTGTATAGAGAATGTATGCAGCGTGTATAGAGCAGCATGTATAGAGAATGTATGCACTGTGTATAGAGCAGTGTGTATAGAGAATGCATGCACTGTGTATAGAGAATGTATGCAGCGTGTATAAAGCAGCATGTATAGAGAATGTATGCACTGTGTATAGAGAATGTATGCAGCGTGTATAAAGCAGCGTGTATAGAGAATGTATGCACTGTGTATAGAGAATGTATGCAGCGTGTATAGAGCAGCATGTATAGAGAATGTATGCACTGTGTATAGAGAATGTATGCAGCGTGTATAGAGAATGTATGCAGCGTGTATAGAGCAGCATGTATAGAGAATGTATGCACTGTGTATAGAGAATGTATGCAGCGTGTATAGAGAATGTATGCACTGTGTATAGAGAATGTATGCAGCGTGTATAGAGCAGCATGTATAGAGAATGTATGCACTGTGTATAGAGAATGTATGCAGCGTGTATAGAGAATGTATGCAGCGTTTATAGAGCAGCGTGTATAGAGAATGTATGCAGCGTGTATAGAGCAGCGGTTATAGAGAATGTATGCAGCGTGTATAGAGAATGTATGCACTGTGTATAGAGAATGTATGCAGCGTGTATAGAGCAGCGGTTATAGAGAATGTATGCACTGTGTATAGAGAATGTATGCAGCGTGTATAAAGCAGCGTGTATAGAGAATGTATGCACTGTGTATAGAGAATGTATGCAGCGTGTATAGAGCAGCGTGTATAGAGAATGCATGCACTGTGTATAGAGAATGTATGCAGCGTGTATAGAGCAGCGTGTATAGAGAATGCATGCACTGTGTATAGAGAATGTATGCAGCGTGTATAGAGCAGCATGTATAGAGAATGTATGCACTGTGTATAGAGCAGTGTGTATAGAGAATGCATGCACTGTGTATAGAGAATGTATGCAGCGTGTATAAAGCAGCATGTATAGAGAATGTATGCACTGTGTATAGAGAATGTATGCAGCGTGTATAGAGCAGCGTGTATAGAGAATGTATGCACTGTGTATAGAGCAGTGTGTATAGAGAATGCATGCACTGTGTATAGAGAATGTATGCAGCGTGTATAAAGCAGCATGTATAGAGAATGTATGCACTGTGTATAGAGAATGTATGCACTGTGTATAGAGAATGTATGCAGCGTGTATAGAGAATGTATGCACTGTGTATAGAGCAGCGTGTATAGAGAATGTATGCAGCGTGTATAGAGCAGCATGTATAGAGAATGTATGCACTGTGTATAGAGAATGTATGCAGCGTGTATAGAGCAGCGTGTATAGAGAATGTATGCAGCGTGTATAGAGAATGTATGCAGCGTGTATAGAGCAGCATGTATAGAGAATGTATGCACTGTGTATAGAGAATGTATGCAGCGTGTATAGAGCAGCGTGTATAGAGAATGTATGCAGCGTGTATAGAGAATGTATGCAGCGTGTATAGAGCAGCATGTATAGAGAATGTATGCAGCGTGTATAGAGAATGTATGCACTGTGTATAGAGCAGCGTGTATAGAGAATGTATGCACTGTGTATAGAGAATGTATGCACTGTGTATAGAGAATGTATGCACTGTGTATAGAGAATGTATGCACTGTGTATAGAGCAGCGTGTATAGAGAATGTATGCACTGTGTATAGAGAATGTATGCACTGTGTATAGAGCAGCGTGTATAGAGAATGTATGCACTGTGTATAGAGAATGTATGCACTGTGTATAGAGAATGTATGCACTGTATAGAGAATGTATGCACTGTGTATAGAGCAGCGTGTATAGAGAATGTATGCACTGTGTATAGAGAATGTATGCAGCGTGTATAGAGCAGCGTGTATAGAGAATGTATGCACTGTGTATAGAGAATGTATGCACTGTGTATAGAGAATGTATGCACTGTGTATAGAGAATGTATGCAGCGTGTATAGAGAATGTATGCAGCGTGTATAGAGAATGTATGCAGCGTGTATAGAGAATGTATGCACTGTGTATAGAGAATGTATGCAGCGTGTATAGAGCAGCATGTATAGAGAATGTATGCACTGTGTATAGAGAATGTATGCAGCGTGTATAGAGAATGTATGCAGCGTGTATAGAGCAGCGTGTATAGAGAATGTATGCACTGTGTATAGAGAATGTATGCAGCGTGTATAGAGCAGCATGTATAGAGAATGTATGCACTGTGTATAGAGAATGTATGCACTGTGTATAGAGAATGTATGCAGCGTGTATAGAGCAGCGTGTATAGAGAATGTATGCACTGTGTATAGAGAATGTATGCAGCGTGTATAGAGAATGTATGCAGCGTGTATAGAGCAGCGTGTATAGAGAATGTATGCACTGTGTATAGAGAATGTATGCACTGTGTATAGAGCAGTGTGTATAGAGAATGTATGCACTGTGTATAGAGAATGTATGCACTGTGTATAGAGAATGTATGCACTGTGTATAGAGAATGTATGCAGCGTGTATAGAGAATGTATGCACTGTGTATAGAGAATGTATGCACTGTGTATAGAGCAGCGTGTATAGAGAATGTATGCAGCGTGTATAGAGCAGCATGTATAGAGAATGTATGCACTGTGTATAGAGAATGTATGCAGCGTGTATAGAGAATGTATGCAGCGTGTATAGAGCAGCGTGTATAGAGAATGTATGCAGCGTGTATAGAGAATGTATGCAGCGTTTATAGAGCAGCATGTATAGAGAATGTATGCACTGTGTATAGAGAATGTATGCAGCGTGTATAGAGCAGCGTGTATAGAGAATGCATGCACTGTGTATAGAGAATGTACGCACTGTGTATAGAGCAGCGTATATAGAGAATGTATGCACTGTGTATAGAGAATGTATGCAGCATGTATAGAGAATGTATGCACTGTGTATAGAGAATGTATGCACTGTGTATAGAGAATGTATGCAGCGTGTATAGAGAATGTATGCAGCGTGTATAAAGCAGCGTGTATAGAGAATGTATGCAGCGTTTATAGAGCAGCGTGTATAGAGATTTCTGAGTGTCTGAAGAGCATTTGTGCCTCTGGAAATCCATTCACAGCTTGTTACAGAGTTTACGCACTTGGTGGCACACCGTTGGCGCACAAGCTACCAGTAGGACACTATATTAAGGTGATGGCAGTTGTAGTTTAATAACAGCTGATGCGGCTACTGATGTCTGTCTCTGATTTTGCAGACTTGCGATTTTGCTAAATGTGCACATATTCTATTTAACTAAACATCATTCGTGTCTAGCCAAGCGGTGGCTCTTCGGCTGAACTACAACTACCAGCGTGACCTGCCGGCCACTGGGAGTTGTAGTCCAGGAACAGTTGCATCCATAGATTGCTTAACCCTGTTGCCAAGCACAACTTGCAACGGGAATCAGTGTGCTGCCATATTCTGTCTCTCTGTCCCTTATTAACCTGGTTTGTCCTTTCTGACTTACTCCCTTCCCCTTCTTCCCTTATATTCCTGTCCTTTCTCCCATCCCCTTAACACCCTTCCCCTCCTCCACCAGGTCTGGTGATGTCGGCAATTACAGTTATCATCTTGGTGCTCTACTTTGTGATTGAAACCTTTGTGGTGCAGGACAAAGTGTGGCTAGCGGAGTGTACCCCTGTCTACGTGCAGTACTTTGTCAAATTCTTCATCATTGGCGTTACTGTTCTAGTGGTGGCTGTGCCAGAGGGCCTGCCCCTAGCCGTTACCATCTCTCTAGCCTATTCTGTCAAGGTAAGCAGTAGCGGCTTGGGAAATCTCCATTGTGCAATCACCTGTTGGCCTTTACTGGGAAATAGGGAACTCTGCGACTTGTCAACTGAGGGGTCTATTATGCCTTGGATGGAGAGAAAGTATCAGCCAATCAACTTCTATCTGTCCTGTTACAGGCTGTGTTTGAAAAATGACAGGAGCTGATTGGCTGATACTTTATCTCCATCCAAGGCTTTGTAAATAGACCCCTAAACATGATATATGTCTAACTTACAATAGCACATCTTTAAAACACCAATCTACATAGGATGATATTCTTGTTCGGTTTAGCCATCAGTTTTAGGTTCAGCCAATGGGAGAGAAATGAACTTCACTTTCTAAATAAGGGGTGACATTTTATTTTTAAAGCGGCAGTCATTTACACGGCAAAACCAACCTGGTTTTGCCCTGCAAATGATTGTCGCTTTAAAAATGTGGGCAGAATGGCACAAAGTCCCGCCCAGCCTGCAACTCGCAGTCTGTTAAATTTCACACCAGGGGCCGGATTTAATAGGGTCTGAGTTGGCCGGAGGTGCTGGATCCCTGCCGAACTCTGACTTTTTTTTAAAGCGGCAATTATTTGCAAGGCATGATTTTGCCTTGTACGATTGCCACTTTAAAGAATCGGCCGGGAACCCGCAACTTCGGTCAACTCGGTCTTCATTACATCTGCCCACAAATCTTAAAAAAGTTTTAAAATATAAAGAAAATTTCATGAGCTCATTATTCGCTTTGCTCAGAGAGATGATACAGTAGTAATCCATTTTTATTTAGTCAAAAATAAGACCTAACGTGACAAACTTACATTGCTTGTTCCTAAAATAATGATTATTTGTGACATTAATAGGGAACTTTGCACTGGAACTGTTCATTACGATTTATTTTTAGTCAGGCTCCTGATGCATTGAGATGAACTCATTTACACTTAAATTAAAAACAATAAGTATTTTAAAAGTAAGCGTAGGGGGGGGTCTCCATTTCAAAGGAAACCCCAGAGGCCCAATGTGCAAAAAAAAAAAAAAAAGATTCATTGTGTACTGTATTGAGAACATGGAGGTCATTCCGAGTTGATCGCTCGCTAGCAACTTTTTGCTGTGCTGCGATCAGATAGTCGCCGCCTATGGGGGAGTGTATTTTCGCTTCAACGGCACAAAAAAAGTTTTTAGCAGTTTCTGAGTAGCTCTGGACTTACTCAGCCGCTGCGATCACTTCAGCCTGTCCGGTCCCGGAATTGACGTCAAACACCCGCCCTGCAAACGCCTGGACACGCCTGCGTTTTTCCAAACACTCCCAGAAAACGGTCAGTTGACACCCACAAACGTCCTCTTTCTGTCAATCACCTTGAGATCGGCTGTGCGAATGGATTCTTCGTTAAATCCATCACCCAGCACCGATCCTCTTTGTACCCGTACGACGCGCCTGCGCATTGCGGTGCATACGCATGCGCAGTTTTGCAGAGATTTAACCTGATCGCAGCGCTGCAAAAAGTTGCTAGTGAGCGATCAACTCGGAATGACCCCCCATGTGCCTGAGACAAATTGGTTTAATCAATCCGTTGCGATTCATGTAGTTCTTTAGCAACATTTGACAATTATTACATTTATTCGATCCATCTGTCAACCCAAATAGATACATTAAATGGCCACACCCACTCATATAACCTATAACAACACTCCGCATAGTGGACAGCAGTGATATGGGTTGACATTTCCTGGGTCCAGAATATTAGAAGTTGAAACTTACTTCCTTATATTAGACTGGCTGAAGAAATGGGAATTCGTATTTCTGGCTTTTTATTGTTAAAGTTATATCCAGTGTTCATGGACAGTGCTCAAACGTACAGACAACCTGAGCAGAACTCTGTATAGCAGGCCTGGCCAATCTGCCGCTCTCCAGCTGTTGTGAAACTACAAGTCCCAGCATTCCGCACCACAGTTTTGTTATTGGAGAATGCTAAATCTGTGGCAGGGCATGCTGGGAAGTGTAGTTTACAACAGCTGGAGAGCCACAGGTTGGCCAGGTCAGCTGTATAGCATCTAGCACTGATAGGATAATTAACATTTTTGTCTGTCACTTGTTCAGTTACTGTATTTGTTACATTTCTTGTAATCTCTGTTGGAACATGTTTATGTAGCGGATAATGCATTAAGTAGGAGTGATCGGATACTTTACCAGTTATGTTTTTACTTCTGTTAAAGATTCAGTCTTAAGGTGCCTTCCGAAAGATCCTCTAATACATCGTTGCCAGCTGTCCTTAATTTGCAAGACCTATTACAGGTTTTAAAGATGTGTTCCTAGAAATATCCATAATTCCCATTATTCTACAGCACTGTACAAGTCTTCGTACTGTTTATTAGATTTAGTTCCCTTTTGTTGTTCTTATTTGTGAATTTTAGATAATAGCTATTGAAAAGTTGAAATAAAAATCTATATCACATCCAAGTCTAATAAGTGTTAGGATAAAGATTTTAGTGCACAAAGATCTAACTAGGTAACACTGCAGATGACATGCTCAACAGCAGAGTCCTGAAAATGCCCTGGATCTCTACTGTCCTGAACAGAACCTGCAACTAGGCCAACCTTAACCTGCAGAGTGCTGATCCACAAGCAATCTTAACCTGCAGAGTGCTGATCCACAAGCAATCTTAACCTGCAGAGTGCTGATCCACAAGCAATCTTAACTTGTAGAGTGGTGATCTGCACTCAACCTTAACCTGCAAAGTGCTGATCGACAGCCAACCTTTACTTGCAGAGTGCTGATCTGCAACCAACCTTATCATGCAGAGTGCTGATCTGCAACCAGCCTTATCCTGCAGAGTGCTGATCTGCAACCAGCCTTATCCTGCAGAGTGCTGATCTGCAACCAGCCTTATCCTGCAGAGTGCTGATCTGCAACCAACCTTTACCTGTACAGTGCTAATCTGCAACCAACCTTAACCTGCAGAGTGCTGATCTGCAACCAACATTGGGGGTCATTCCGAGTTGTTCGCTCGTTATTTTTTTTTTCGCAACGGAGCGATTAGTCGCTAATGCGCATGCGCAATGTCCGCAGTGCGACTGCGCCAAGTAAATTTGCTATTAGGTTTGGTATTTTACTCACGACATTACAAGGTTTTTTCTTCGTTCTGGTGATCGTAATGTGATTGACAGGAAGTGGGTGTTTCTGGGCGGAAACTGGCCGTTTTATGGGAGTGTGTGAAAAAACGCTACCATTTCTGGGAAAAACGCGGGAGTGACTGGAGAAATGGAGGAGTGTCTGGCCGAACGCTGGGTGTGTTTGTGACGTCAAACCAGGAACGACAAGCACTGAACTGATCGCACTGGCTGAGTAAGTCTCGAGCTACTCAGAAACTGCACAGAGAAGTCTTTTCGCAATATTGCGAATCTTTCGTTCGCAATTTTACTATGCTAAGATTCACTCCCAGTAGGCGGCGGCTTAGCATGTGCAAAGCTGCTAAAAGCAGCTTGCGAGCGAACAACTCGGAATGACCACCATTATCCTGCAGAGTGCTGAACTGCAAATAACCTTTACTCTGCAGAGTGTTGATATGCAACCAACCTTTACCTGCAGAGTGTTGATCTGCAACCAAATTTAACCTGCAGAGTGTTGATCTGCAACCAACCTTTGCCTGCAGAGTGCTTATCTGCAACCAACCTTATCCTGCAGAGTGCTGATCTGCAACCAACCTTTAGCTGCAGATTGCTATTCTGCAACCAACCTAAACCTGCAGAGTGCTGATCAGTGATGAAATTTAACCTGTATAATGCTGATCTGCAAACAACCTACCTTAACTATCGAATTCGAATCCACTGCCAATCTTAACCTGCAGAGTGCTATTCTGAAACCGACCTTAACCTGCAGAGTGCTGATTCACAAGCAATCTTAACTTACAGAGTGGTGATCTGCAGTCAACCTAAACCTGCAAAGTGCTGTTCTGCAACCAAATTTAAACTGCAGAGTGTTGAATGGCAACCAACCTTATCCTGCAGAGTGCTGATCTGCAACCAACCTTATCCTGCAGAGTGCTGATCTACAACCAACCTTATCATGCAGAGTGCTGATCTGCAACCAACCTTTACCTGTAGAGTGCTGATCTGCAACCAGAGCCATCTTAACAGCAGTGTAGGCCCCTGGGCACAGCAATGCACTGGGGTCCCTACACAACCATCAGCAGTAGGGGTGGGGGGTGCTATCAGTGGCAGCTTTGATGTCCCGTGAGGGGTAGGGGTGTTCTATCTTTCGCTCAGCATTTAGGACCTGGAGCAATAATTTCTGATAATTGCTCCTTTACTGCACAGATGGGGCGGGAGAGAGAACACTAAACTGTAGAAGGGGACATTGTGCTGAATGAAGGGGCCTTGGTACATGACTTCCAGGGTGTTAGGGGGTGTTTAATACACAGGGGAGGGGTGGATAGTGGAGTGGGCTTAATATTCATCATTTTCCGGGGGTCAGGGCAGCTTGCTTGACTGCAGATATCTCCAGTTCCTGGAAATAGATTTCTTAGCTTTAATGGGATAAAAAAAAAAACGAGAGTTCCTCCTTTCAGCAGGTACTGAGGACTTGGGGCTCATAGTTCAGGAGCCAGAGCAATCCACCAACAAAAATTTAAAACTGCACATTAGGCGTGTGGAGCTAGAGCAGGGACCAGTTGCTTGAAGGCTGATATCTCTGGTTCTGGGCATAGTAGAGGCAAGCTGCCAGTGTCCACTGAAAGGGGAGAGTCCCAGCTTTTGGAGTATACCGTCAGAAAAACTCTAAGTCAGACAGAACCCAAGATATCTGGCTGGGAAGAACAATTAACAGGCTTGGATGGGGACCACTGCTTTGAAGTCGGATATCTCTGGTTCCCTAGGGCCGATTTTCAAAAATCTGGTACTCCTGGAAAGAGGGGACCCTCAGCTATCAGCCTAGGGCCCTTTTACTCCTGGGGCACTTGGGCAAGAGCCCATTGAGCCCATACGAAAAGACGGCCCTGTCTGCAACCCACCTTTACCTGTAGAGTGCTAATCTGCAACCAACCTTAACCTGCAGAGTGCTGATCTGCAACCAACCTTATCCTGCAGTGTGCTGAACTGCAGACAACCTTTACCCTGCAGAGTATTGATATGCAACCAACCTTTACCTGCAGAGTGCTGTTCTGCAACCAACTTCTACCTACAGAGTGTTGTTCTGCAACCAAATTTAACCTGCAGAGTGTTGATCTGCAACCAACCTTATACTGCAGAGTGCTGATCTGAAACCAACTTTTACCTGCGGAGTGCTATTCTGCAACCATCCTTAACCTGCAATGTGCTGATCCGTGATCAAACTTAACCTGCAAAGTGCTGAACTGCAACCAACCCAGGGCCGGTTCTGGGGCTCTGTGCGCCCTGGGCGGCAATAGGGGGCGTGGCTTCGTACAGGGGGCGTGGCCATTTATGCCCCCTGTACAGACTGAAATGATGTGCGGTGTGCGATGACGTCATCGCGCACCGCACAGTAAAGGACCTCTCCACGAAGGGAAACTAGACGCGTACGCAGCGGCCAGCGGCAGCGGGGGTGCAGCGGGGGGCACACAGCAGCAGCGGATCTTGCCCTGGTGCGGCGCCCTCCGGATGGCGCCATGCGCCCTCCGGAAGGCGGCGCCCCGGGCAAAAGTCCTGCTTGCCCGTGGCAAGATCCGCTACTGAACCAACCTTTACCCTGCAGCGTGTTAATATGCCACCAACCTTTACCTGCAGAGTGCTGATCTGCAACCAACCTTTACCTGCAGAGTGCTGAACTGCAACCAACCTTTACCCTTCAGAGTGTGGATCCGTAATCAAAATTAACCTGGAAGGTGTTGATCTGCAACCAACCTTAACCTGCAGAGTGCTGCTCTGTATTCAGTCTTAACCTGCAAATTGTTGATCTGCAATCAACCTTTAACTGCAGAGTGCAGATCTACAACTAAATATTTTCTCAGAGTGCTGCTCAATATCCAACCTTGATGTGGAGAGTGCTGATCTGCAACCAACCTTATCCTGAAAATTGCTGATCTGCAACCAATCTGCAGAGTTTTGACATGCACCAAACCTAATTCGTAATATCTGAACCAACACAAATCATAATCTGCACATTGCTGACCAACACTCAACCTTGACTTGCATAGCGTTAAACAGTGTAACATGCCACTAACCTTAACAATGCTATCCTACACCCAATCCTTACCTGTATAATGCTAACCTGCACCTACACCAAAGTCATGAACATTACATAATTACAATCTGAAAATGACTGTTCCACAACCAACCTTAGAACTATACCTAGCCTAGCCTGCATCCAATCCAGAAAGTCAAAGATCCAATTGTTGACTAATATGTCTTCAGTTTCCTCCATCTATTCAGCCACAAGAACGATAAAGAAACTGGAGGAACATGACATGAAAGTGATTTCAACCTCCAGAAGAACAATGTAAAAACAACAGCATAATCTCCAACATCCATGAATAGTACATAATAGAAGTTTTCAATTTTTGGCCCATCACTTACTGTAGATCCACCTTCTGTGCTACTAGCTCTACCTTCGTGCCAGTGACATTCTATAGAAGACCGAAGGAAGACAAACTGTGTAATAAAGGAAAATATCAACTGTCACCGAGGAGAGAATTCTTATTGGATGTTTTATAGACATCAGTGTCATTTTAAAGGGATATGATTGGTCCATTTGAAGTTTGAAAAAACAATTTCTTTAGTACACCAAATTCCATATGATATTACCCATTATTTCCCACACTGTCCTAATATTTTTCATCTCGTTAAATTGTGTGGCAGTGCTCCTCACAGTAAGAGTAGGAGGAAGAGGCATTTGGTATCCGGACTCCAGGTCGACAACAAAAAAGTCGACACACCTTAGGTCGACACCAATTGGTCGACACACCTTAGGTCGACATGGTCAAATGATCAATAGGAACAAGGTCGACATGGAAAAAGGTCGACATGAGTTTTTCACAATTTTTTTCTTTTTTGGAACCTTTTCATACTTAACGATCCATGTGGACTACGATTGGAACGGTAATTAGCCATGCGAGGGGACGCGGTGCACTAATTGGGGTTCCCGGTCACTCTACGAAGAAAACGACACCAAAAAAACATCAAAAACTCATGTCGACCTTTTTCCATGTCGACCTTGTTCCTGTCGACCTTTTGTCCTTGTCGACCTAAGGTGTGTCGACCAATTGGTGTCGACCTAAGGTGTGTCGACCTTTTTGTTGTCAACCTGGAGTCCCAGACCCGAGGCATTTGGGGGTCCTGTCTGTGTGTATAACATTAGTGAGTAGCTGCATTAGTTTAAATACTCCCGTTTTGGATAATATATCTGTATACGCGATCTCACTCCTGTAGATATCATGGCAGCTTGCTTGTAGGAGTTCCTCCTTTACTGAATATATTTCCCAGCATCTGGACGCTTTACAGGATTCCCAGTTTAGCTCTGTAACTGAGACATTCTGCTGAGTGTTATGTGTGCCAGTGCTGTGTATAGGAAAACAGAGGCATCTGCCTCGTCACACTGTCAGAGATAGATCACCTGTATGTATTGTGCTGTGGAAGCCCCATGTGACCAGGCTTGTTACTGTTTGTTATGTCTGGTCCAACTGTTCCATCCTTTCTTCTCAAGGTCAGAGGTTTACAGCTCTGTGCTTTCCTGTTTCAGAAAATGATGAAGGACAACAACCTTGTACGGCACCTGGATGCTTGCGAGACAATGGGCAATGCCACGGCCATCTGCTCTGATAAAACAGGAACTCTGACAACAAACCGGATGACAGTGGTACAGTCGTACATGGGAGATGTCCATTACAAAGAGAGGCCAGATCCCAGCAGCCTCAACTCCAAAACCTTGGACTTGCTTGTCAACGCCATTGCCATCAATTGTGCCTACACCAGCAATATACTAGTAAGCGATGAAGCCACGTATATGTATTTTGAGGTTCACACCAACCACTAAACTCCAAGTCTAAGTTGACGTCAATAGTAGAGGGAGAATGGGCCGTGCCACAGGATGTAGTCAGCATCCCGACAGACAGGATGCCGGTACATTCTGCCGATAAGTATTAGGGTTAGGCTGCGAGGGAGGGTAGGTTAGGGTTAGGCTGCGGGAGGAGGCGGGTTAGGCTGCAGGAGGGGGAGGTTAGGGTTTAACTACGGGAAGGGTGGGTTATGGTTAGGCTGCGGAGGGGTTGGTTAGGCTGTGGGAGAGGGAGGTTTAGGGTTAGGCTGCAGTGGGGGTAGGGTTAGGCTGCAGAGGGGGTAGGGTTAGGCTGCAGAGGGGGTAGGGTTAGGCTGCAGGAGGGGGAGGTAAGGGTTAGGGAGCAGGTGGGGAGGTCAAGGTAAAGCAGGGGGGGGTTATGGTTAGGCTACGGGAGGGGTTGGTTAGGGTTAGGCTGCGGGAGGGGAGGGTTAGGCTGTGGGAGGGAGAGGTTAGGGTTAGGCTGCAGGAGGGGGAGGTAAGGGTTAGGGAGCAGGTGGGGAGGTCAAGGTAAAGCAGGGGTGGGTTATGGTTAGGCTACGGGAGGGGTTGGTTAGGGTTAGGCTGCGGGAGGGGAGGGTTAGGCTGTGGGAGGGAGAGGTTAGGGTTAGGCTGCAGGAGGGGAAGTTAAGGGTTAGGCTGTGGGAAAAGAGGGTATGGGATAGACTGCGGTGGGGAGTTTAGGGTTAGGCTGCGGGAGGGGGAGGTAAGGGTTACGCTGTGAGAGGTTAGGGTAAGGCTGCAGGAGGGGGAGGTTAGGGTTACCAAAATGTGTCAGGATTATGACAGGATGCCGCTGTCGGTATTTTGACTGTCGGCATCTTGACTTTTGAGATCCCGTACCCAACCCCATGCCAGAAGCTGGTAAAGGAACCAAACATTTGGTCTTTGCAGATCATTGAAACTGAAAATCTATTGATCATTGTCAGGATAACATAGAGGCTCCCAAAAGGCACTCTGAAAATAACCTCCACTTTTCTTAACAAATTCAGGGCAGTACGGATGGTGTAATGGTTAGCATTACTGCCTCACAGCACTGAGGTCATGGGTTCAATCCCCACCATGGCCCTAACTGTGTGGAGTTTGTATATTCTCCCCGTATTTGTGTGGGTTTCCTCTGGGTAATCCGGTTTCCTCCCACAATGCAAAAATATACTGGTAGGTTAATTGGATCCCAACAAAATTAACCGTAGCGTGTGTGTGTGTACATGTGGTAGGGAATATAGAGTGTAAGCTCCACTGGGGCAGGGACTGGTGTGAATGACCAAATATTATCTGTAAAGCGCTGCGGAATATGTGTGCGCTATATAAATAACTGGTAGTAATAATAATTATAATTCAGGCAGTGGACCCTTATAAAAGAATAAAGTGTATAATGTGTATCTTTAAAAAGCATTGGGTGCCAGAAATATGTGAAAATAAATTCACCTAAACTTTGTGCAAATTCATTATTATCAATATGAGGCATAATGATCTGTGGAATGAATAGTGTACACAGGCGTCAATTCAGTTGGACGTGAGAGGGGTGGGCTGCTGTTGTAACAGCGTGGAATGCCGCCAACGGCCCCGCAAATTACAGCCCAATCTCACACTGGACTCATGGATTTTTGTACACAGCCCAGTGGGGCCGTGAACAAAGATCCGCAGGTCCGGTAGTACTGTAACAGCTGAGTAATGAGGCCAACGCAGAGCAGTGTGACAGGTAAATGAGATGGGCATTCCTATTAAAGACAGATTGGTGGGAAGAGTTACTGCGAAGATAGGATAGAAGGAGGTTACAGTAGCCAAGGTGGGAAATGACAGGTGCACAGTTGAGAGTTTTGGTGGCATCCATGGTGAGGAAGTGTCTATTTCTAGAAATATTGAAAAACAGAAGTGCCATGATTGTGAGAAAGCCTGGATGTGGAGACTGAAGGGAAGGGAGCAGTCGAGGATGACGCAGAGACAATGGTATTGGGGAATAGAGGAGGAGATGGTGCTATCAACAGATAGAGAGAGAGGAGGGGATGTCATGGTTAGGATTCTAGTAACATCACTCGCTCTCCTCAATGTGGTTGGTTCACCTGTCATTGTAAAAAATATTTATACAGTACGTCTTGACGTTTTGACTATTTTTAAGGTTTAATGGCCTTCTTATCATTATTATTTAAAATGGTTCTATGTCTTCTTTCATTTCAAGCCTCCAGAAAAAGAAGGAGCGCTTCCCCAGCAGGTAGGCAATAAAACTGAGTGCGCCCTGCTTGGCTTTGTTCTGGAATTGCAACGGGACTACCAGCTGGTGCGAGACCAGATTCCTGAGGAGACGCTCTACAAAGTGTATACCTTCAACTCTGTCCGTAAGTCTATGAGCACCATCGTGTGCCTGCCGAATGGAGGATTCAGACTGTACAGCAAGGGAGCTTCAGAGATCATCCTGAAAAAGTGAGTAACTCGCTATCAATGGTCAGAGATTACCAAAACATATAAAATGTTCCAAAATGATATTAAATGAGGTCTGGGCATACAGGACTGTTCCTAATATGAGGCAAGATGAGGACTTTGCCTAGGGCAACAGCATTTTAATGACTGAAGGATGGTTTTTCTGCATCTTCTTACTCCCATTATATCTTCACTCTCTTCCCAGTACCTCTATTCCAACTGCCACTCACAGATTTCTCTAGACTGACTGTTTATGGGGCAGGATAAAAATTATTCAGGCTTTTCCAGGAGAGCAGGGAGGCATAACCACACACCCAAGATGGTGCATTAATTCCCCTTTTGGTGGTACACAGCGAATAAGTGTAGATGTCCTCCCCGCCTCCCCTTAGTATGTGTGTGTGTGTATTCACATCTAGTAGAACTTCCAAATAGCACTGTAGGAAATAATAAGATTTTACTCACCGGTAAATCTATTTCTCGTAGTCCGTAGTGGATGCTGGGGACTCCGTAAGGACCATGGGGAATAGCGGCTCCGCAGGAGACTGGGCACAACTAAAGAAAGCTTTAGGACTACCTGGTGTGCACTGGCTCCTCCCACTATGACCCTCCTCCAGACCTCAGTTAGGATACTGTGCCCGGAAGAGCTGACACAATAAGGAAGGATTTTGAATCCCGGGTAAGACTCATACCAGCCACACCAATCACACCGTATAACTCGTGATACAATACCCAGTTAACAGTATGATAACAACTGAGCCTCTCAACAGATGGCTCAACAATAACCCTTTAGTTAGGCAATAACTATATACAAGTATTGCAGACAATCCGCACTTGGGATGGGCGCCCAGCATCCACTACGGACTACGAGAAATAGATTTACCGGTGAGTAAAATCTTATTTTCTCTAACGTCCTAAGTGGATGCTGGGGACTCCGTAAGGACCATGGGGATTATACCAAAGCTCCCAAACGGGCGGGAGAGTGCGGATGACTCTGCAGCACCGAATGAGCAAACTCTAGGTCCTCCTCAGCCAGGGTATCAAACTTGTAGACTCTTGCAAGAGTGTTTGACCCCGACCAAGTAACAGCTCGGCAAATTTGTAAAGCCGAGACCCCTCGGGCAGCCGCCCAAGAAGAGCCCACTTTCCTCGTGGAATGGGCTTTTACAGATTTAGGGTGCGGCAGTCCAGCCGCAGAATGTGCAAGTTGAATCGTGCTACAGATCCAGCGAGCAATAGGCTGCTTAGAAGCAGGAGCACCCAGCTTGTTGGGTGCATACAGGATAAATAGCGAGTCAGTCTTTCTGACTCCAGCCGTCCTGGAAACATATATTTTTCAGGGTCCTGACTACGTCCAGAAACTTGGAATCCTCCAAGTCCCAAGAAGCCGCAGGCACCACAATAGGTTGGTTCACATGAAAAACTGATACCACCTTAGGAAGGAATTGGGAACGAGTCCTCAATTCCGCCTTATCCATATAAAATACAGATAAGGGCTTTTGCATGACAAAGCCGCCAATTCTGATATACGCCTGGCCGACGCCCAGGCCCACAGCATGACCACTTTCCACGTGAGGTATTGTAGCTCCACGGATTTAAGTGGCTCAACTCAATGCGACTTCAGGAAATCCAACACTACGTTGAGATCCCACGGTGCCACTGGAGGCACAAACGGGGGCTGACTATGCAGCACTCCCTTAACAAAAGTCTGAACTTCAGGCAGTGAAGCCAGTTCTATTTTGGAAGAAAATCGATAGAGCCGAAATCTGGACCTTAATGGAACCCAATTTTAGGCCCATAGTCACCTCTGACTTGTAGGACGTGCAGAAATCGACCTAGCTGAAATTCCTCCTTTGGGGCCTTACTGGCCTCACAGCACGCAACATATTTCCGCCATATGCGGTGATAATGGTTTGCGTTCACTTCTTTCCTAGCTTTAAATAGCGTAGGGATAACTTCCTCCGGAATGCCCTCTTCCTTCAGGATCCGGCGTTCAACCGCCATGCCGTCAAACGCAGCCGCGGTACGTCTTGGAACAGACAGGCCCCCTGCTGCAGCAGGTCCTGTCTGAGCGGCAGAGGCCATGGGTCCTCTGAGATCATTTCTTGGAGTTCTGGGTACCAAGCTCTTCTTGGCCAACCCAGAACAATGAGTATAGTTCTTACTCCTCTCCTTCTTATTATTCTCATTACCCTGGGTAAGAGAGGCAGAGAAGGGAACACATACACCGACTGGTACACCCACAGTGTTACCAGAGCGTCCACAGCTATCGCCTGAGGGTCCCTTGACCTGGCGCAATATCTTTGTAGCTTTTTGTTGAGGCGGGACGCCATCATGTCCACCTGTGGCCTTTCCCAACGGTGTACAATCATTTGGAAGACTTCTGGATTAAGTCCCCACTCTCCCGGGTGGAGGTCGTGTCTGCTGAGAAAGTCTGCTTCTCAGTTGTCCACTCCGGGAATGAACACTGCTGACAGTGCTAACACATGATTTTCCGCCCATCGGAGAATCCTTGTGGCTTCTGCCATCACCATCCTGCTTCTTGTGCCGCCCTGTCGGTTTCCCTGAGCGACCGCCGTGATGTTGTCTGACTGGATCAGCACCGGCCGGTGTTGAAGCAGGGGTCTAGCCTGACTTAGGGCATTGTAAATGGCCCATAGTTCCAGAACATTTATGTGTAGGGAAGTCTCCTGACTTTTCCATAGGCCTTGGAAGTTTCTTCCCTGTGTGACTGCCCCCCAGCCTTGAAGGCTGGCATCCGTGGTCACCAGGACCCAGTCCTGTATGCCGAATCTGCGGCCCCCTAGAAGATGAGCACTCTGCAGTCACCACCACAGCGACACCCTGGCCCTTGGAGACAGGGTTATCCGCCGATGCATCTGAAGATGCGACCCGGACCACTTGTCCAACAGATCCCACTGGAAGATCCTTGCATGGGACCTGGCGAATGGAATTTCTTCGTAAGAAGCTACCATCTGTCCCAAGGCTCGCGTGCATTGATGCACCGACACCTGTATTTGTATTAGGAGGTCTCCGTCTAGAGACGCCAACTCCTTGGACTTTTCCTCCGGGAGAAACCCTTTTTATCCTGTTCTGTGTCCAGAACCATACCCAGGAACAGTAGACGCGTCGTAGGAACCAGCTGCGACTTTGGAATATTCAGAATCCAGCCGTGCTGTTGTAGCACTTCCCGAGATAGTGCTACTCCGACGAACAACTGCTCCCTGGACCTCGCCTTTATAAGGAGATCGTCCAAGTACGGGATAAGTACTTCGGCCATTACCTTGGTAAATACCCTCGGTGCCGGGGACAGACCAACGGCAACGTCTGGAATTGGTAATGACAATCCTGTACCACAATTTTGAGGTACACCTGGTGAAGAGGGTAAATAGGGACATGCAGGTAAGCATCCTTGATGTCCAGAGATACCCTGAAATTCTCCAGGCTTGCAATAATCGCCCTGAGCGATTCCATTTTGAACTTGAACCTTCGTATATAAGTGTTCAAGGATTTCAATTTTAGAATGGGTCTCACCGAACCGTCTGGTTTCGGTACCACAACATTTTGGAATAGTAACCCCGGCCTTGTTGAAGGAGGGGTACCTTGATTTCACCTGCTGGAAGTACAGCTTGTGAATTGCCGCCAGTACTACCTTTCTCCGAGGGCAGCAGGCAAGGCTGATGTGAGGTAACGGCGAGGGGGAGTCGCCTCGAACTCCAGCCTGTATCCCTGTGATACTACTTGCAGAACCTAGGGATCCACCTGTGGGCAAGCCCACTGGTCCCTGAAGTTCCCGAGACGCGCCCCCACCGCACCTGTCTCCACCTGTGGAGCCCCAGCGAGGGAAGATTTTTGATCCTGGGAACTGGCTGCCTGGAGCAGCTTTTTCCTTCTTCCCTTGTCTCTGTGCAGAAAGGAAGCGCCTTTGACCCGCTTGCTTTTCTGAAGCCGAAAGGACTGTACCTAAAAATACGGTGCTTTCTTAGGCTTTTGTGAGGAAACCTGAGGTAAAAAAATTTCTTCCCAGCTGTTGCTGTGGATACGAGGTCCCAGAGACCATCCCCAAACAATTCCTCACCCTTATAAGGCAGAATCTCCATGTGCCTTTTAAAGGCAGCATTACCTGTCCACTGCCGGGTTTCTAAAACCCTCCTGGCAGAATGGACATTGCATTAATTCTGGATGCCAGCCGGTAAATATCCCTCTGTGCATCCTTCCTATATAAGACGACGTCTTTAAAAATGCTCTATGTTAGCAAAATATTATCCCTGTCTAGGGTATTAATATCATCTGACAGGGTATCAGACCACGCTGCAGCAGCACTATTTTGCTGAGGCAATTGCAGGTCTCAGTATAGAACCTGAGTGTGTGTATATACAGACTTCAGGATAGCCTCCTGCTTTTTATCAGCAGGCTCCTTCAAGGTGGCCGTATCCTAAGACGGCAGTGCCACCTTTTTTGACAAACGTGTGAGCGCCTTCTCCACCCTAGGGGATATCTCCCAGCGTGACCTATCCTCTGGCGGGAAAGGCTACGCCATCAGTAACTGTTTAGAAATTACCAGTTTCTTATCGGGGGAACCCACGCTTCTTTACACACTTCATTCATTCAACTGATGGGGGAACAAAACACTGGCTGCTTTTTCTCCCCAAAAATAAAACCCCTTTTATGTGGTACTTGGGTTCATGTCAGAAATGCGTCACACATTTTTCATTGCCGAGATCATGTAACGGATGTTCCTAGTGGATTGTGTATATGTCTCAACCTCGTCGACACTGGAGTCAGACTCCGTGTCGACATCTGTGTCTGCCATCTGAGGTGACGGGCGTTTTTTGAGCCCCTGATGGCCTTTGAGACGCCTGGGCAGGCGCGGGCTGAGAAGCCGGCTGTCCCACATCTGTTTTACATCATCCAGCCTTCTATGTAAGGAGTTGACATTGTCGGTTAATACATTTCACCTATCCATCCACTCTGGTGTCGGCCCCACAGGGGGCGACATCCCATTTATCGGCCTCTGCTCCACCTCCACGTAACCTTCCTCATCCCACATGTCGACACAGCCGTACCGGCACACAGCGCACACACAGGGAATGCTCTGACTGAGGACAGGACCCCACAAAGTCCTTTGGGGAGACAGAGAGAGAGTATGCCAGCACACACCAGAGCGCTATATAATGCAGGGATTAACACTATAACTGAGTGATTTTTCCCCCAATAGCTGCTTGTATAAACAATATTGCGCCTAAATTTAGTGCCCCCCCTCTCTTTTTGACCCTTTGAGCCTGAAAGCTACAGGGGAGAGCCTGGGGAGCTGTCTTCCAGCTGCACTGTGAAGAGAAAATGGCGCCAGTGTGCTGAGGGAGATAGCTCCGCCCCTTTTTCGCGGACTTTTCTCCCGCTTTTTTATGGATTCTGGCAGGGGTATTTATCACATATATAGCCTCTGGGGCTATATATTGTGATATATTTGCCAGCCAAGGTGTTTTTATTGCTGCTCAGGGCGCCCCCCCCAGCGCCCTGCACCCTCAGTGACCGGAGTGTGAAGTGTGTATGAGGAGCAATGGCGCACAGCTGCAGTGCTGTGCGCTACCTTGGTGAAGACTGATGTCATCTGCCGCAGATTTTCCGGACTCTTCTTGCTTCTGGCTCTGTAAGGGGGCCGGCGGCGCGGCTCCGGGACCGAACATCAATGGCCGGTTCCATGCGGTCGATCCCTCTGGAGCTAATGGTGTCCAGTAGCCTAAGAAGCCCAAGCTACCACCAGTTAGGTAGGTTCGCTTCTTCTCCCCTTAGTCCCTCGCTGCAGTGAGTCTGTTGCCAGCAGATCTCACTGTAAAATAAAAAACCTAAAATATACTTTCTTTCTAGGAGCTCAGGAGAGCCCCTAGTGTGTATCCAGCTCAGCCGGGCACAGGATTCTAACTGAGGTCTGGAGGAGGGTCATAGTGGGAGGAGCCAGTGCACACCAGGTAGTCCTAAAGCTTTCTTTAGTTGTGCCCAGTCTCCTGCGGAGCCGCTATTCCCCATGGTCCTTACGGAGTCCCCAGCATCCACTTAGGACGTTAGAGAAATATCTGAAATGCAAATTTATCAACCACAGGTTACTTAGATGGAGCAGTTTGGAACCTTTTCCCATACCTGGTACCTGTACTGTTATCAGGCACTTCTTGTATAGTAACTCTGGAAATAGGTCTACAATGAATGCTGTGACTGGTTCTAGGGATAGATGTAGCCAGGAAAGAGGGTTATATGGCAGTTAGTATTGCAACATCTGTTGTGATACAGAATTGTATTGGAAATGTTTTTAAGTATTTCTAAATTACTAACAGTTTCAAGAAATTAATTTCCCAACTTCTGAAACAAACAAGCCGACCACAAGCCGACCATGTATTGCCATCTGCTAAGATTAGTTATCCATGGGGGATAGAGCAGGTCATTACAACAGAGGTCTACTACAGAAAATAAAAGTATATGTTATTGTATTGTGGAATAGGGTATAATGAAAACTGCATTTGTGCGCCTCATTTTCAATAAAGTTATTTTTGAAGACTAACGTACAGTACCTAGAAGTGCTTATTTCACTATTTTCCTTGATGTCAGGTTACTTTGTACTACAAGTGTAAGTAATGATAAGTATTACTGCCTCACAGCCCTGAGGTCTTGAGTTCGATTCCCACCGCAGCCCTAATGATGTGGAGTTTGTATGTTCTCTCCATGCTTGCGTGGCTTTCCGCCAGGTACTCCGGTTTCCTCCCACACTCCAAAAGTAGACCAGTAGGTTAATTAGGTCCCGATTAAAATGAAACCTAGCGTATGTGTCTGTGCGTGTACATTTAGTAGGGAATATAGATTGTAAGCTCCACTGGTGCAGGGACTGATGTGAAGGGACAAATATCCTCTGTAAAGCGCTGCAGAATATGTGTGTGCTATATTAATAACTGGTAATAAATAATAACTTGTCTCCCCTCTGTAACACTCCCAAACATTCAATGGGACTTACAGGGTATCTTTCGTTCAAATCGAAATTAACCGAGGACACAGACAAATAATCTAGACTATGCGCGGGAGCTAGGTGGTTTATAAATGAAAACGATATGATTCAGTGTGTATCTTGTTAGTGTATTGTATTTTCTACTTTGTAACACCCAAAGTGTAATCATATCTCCACGTATTGCTTATCCCAACCATTGTAACCTATGTAGCACCCTCAAGATGGCTGTCTCATCCGCTTAAGGTGGGTACACACTAGTAGATATATCTGCAGATCAATTGATCTGCAGATATATCTATGGACGAATCGGGCAGTGTGTTGAGCATACACACTGCCCGATCCATCGGGGACTGACGTCATACACGCCCGCCCAGTTCAGCTGTCAATCACCGCCGGCTGCCGCAGCATGTGTACGGGCGGTCGGCCGACCGCCGTACACACACAGCGACGCGCCAATATATCGGTAGATATATTGGCCGTCGGCTGTGCTGCGGGGCCGACGCGATACGTCTGTGAACGACGGCGTTCACAGACGTATCGGCCATACACACTGGCCGACGGACCCGCGATATATCGGCCGTTCAAGAGAACAGCCGATATATCGGCCAGTGTGTACGGGCCTTAAGTCTGTTCATGGGATGAACAATTTGTGGATATGTTGATTCTTTAAGTATCTTGTTTTGCTTTTTTTATTTCAGATTTTGTATAAACATACTGTAACCACTGTAGTGCGACCAAGATGGATGCCTCCTTTGTAAGATGGGGGGGAGATTAAACAGAGCTTGTGGATAGATAAAATGCCAACTAATCAGCTTCTACTTGTCATGTTACAGGCTGTGTTTCAGAAAGGCCAGTTTGGGGCTGATTGGTTGGCACTTTAACTCTCTCCACTTTATCTCTCTCCAAGTTTTGATAAATCTGTCCTCCCGTGCAGTGTATACAAGACGTTAGCTGTTGGGAACCTGTCAGCTCTCTAAGGGCTAGTGATGTCACTGGTTCATGAAGCACATACCATGGGCACAGGTCTGCAATACACTGTAGTGTATAATTTTGCATAAACAAACGCCATTGCATCCCATTAATCCATATATCAGGCTGTGTAATAGCGTTACAAGTGACTGGTAGTATATTATACATGTGGTATCTGGCACAGAAAATGAAAGTTCCTTCAGCGTCACAGATTGGACAGTAGGAAATGAAAGACGTGCCAGTGGATTATCACAGTCACGGTCACATACCATATGGCACATGCATCCTCTCCTGAGAAAACACAGATATATTTCATATGCGCTACTGTGACACACCCGGATGGGTTTATTTCCTTCTTCTGGGAACCATGGAGAAGGCATAATTAAAGACAGTGGGAGAGCACCAAGTGTACAATGTGTTAAATTGGGAGAAAAGAAATCTCAGCTGAAGCATATTGTGAACACGGTTCTGCGTTACTGGGGACGTCTTCTGTGGTCTGAGGTAGAACAGGTAACAGAGGCCATTAATGTGGTCTGGATAATGTTGTGATAAAGGTTCTCACTCAGCAGCCAAGGATGAATGTGATGCTACAGTACAATATGCCCAGTGCAAAGGTTTCCTATTTCATAAATCAGTAAACACTATTATTTTAGAGGGGAAGCAATAAAGGTCACACATGCGATATCATATATAAAATATATATATATATGTGTGTGTGTGTGTTTGTCTTACACTCTGCATATATTCCATTCCCCATTGGTTTTTTTACAAAGGGAATCTGGTCTTGGGCTCACTGCTCCCTTAAAGTGTCCGACACCTCAGTGATGTCCCTTTTTCCTAGGGAACTGTACATTGCTTTAGCCCACAAAATGGCCGCCATGACTGTGGTAATTTATCCCATTTTTGGCACAATCAGCTTGGTTTTACAGTGTACCTGAATGGTCTGCCCAGTAGACTTCAAGGTGCATGCCTCCCCTCCTCTCTCAGGAGATGCTCTGCAGCCTAGATGTGTTCCTAGTTGTGTGGACAGGCGTAATACTCTGCAGAGGCACAATTTAGTACTACTGCTTCCAATAAAGTAAACGTTTGTTTGTTGCCTAAGGTAGTGATCTCTTTAGCCCTCATTTATGGCTTACGTAAAACAGAGGATATTGGGAATATCCAGGCCTATAATTAGGGGATGGTGAGCGGTGTATGCACAGAACACAGGGCTCTGTGGGCAGCACTGTTGCTGCCCAACGACCCTTGCTTGTGGCTAGCATGGTGCCTGGAACAGCACCCTGCAGCCAGTATTCTTGCGGCAGTGCATTCTTTGGATGCTCCAGGGGCTCACAGTGTGCAGCTGCTCAGAGCTTCCTCAGGATGCTCCAAGTGGTATCTTATTTCCTCCCAGTACCGGCGGCCCTGCCCCCTTTGTACCCCTCTGTTATTGTGCTGGTGTTGGAATTTCTATGGCATTGCTCAGAGTATGACTAGAAACGCAACATGGAGGTTCAAAATAGGTCAAAATTAAAAACACAGGACAAAACCCACAGACCCTATGTCTGAGCTGGTGCAGAGCTGAAATCCTTTTGCCGAATGGGAAGGACTGTTCTCCGTTTCTCCGCCGCTCAGTAGCAACGCCTTCACTTTACCCAACTCCACCCCTACCCCTCTGCAGTCCTCCTCCTCTGCAAACTACTCCACCGTACTCTATAAATCTGGGTGCCTCTGTAGAAATCTAGGCACACTTGCACAAATCAAGACCACAAATATTACCTGCACTAAGTACAGGTGTCGGTGTGGTACTGCCAGTGTGGCCTGATTTTGCTTCCTATCTTGAGTAGCATAATAGTAAGGATGGTACTCTCAACATGAGGAATGCCGTATATTGAAGATGTGTGTTCTTGCTTAGATCTGTAGTAGTATAATGTGCAGACAGTAGAGCATTTCTACATTAATTGCGATTACTTTTTATTTTTTCTTGCACCAGGTGTTCAAACATGTTAAACGGCGTTGGAGAGCTCCGGAGTTTTCGGCCTCGAGACCGGGATGAGATGGTGAAGAAGGTCATAGAGCCGATGGCATGCGACGGACTGCGTACCATCTGCATAGCCTACCGGGATTTCCAAGGTGTTCCAGAGCCGGAGTGGGAGAATGAGAATGAGATTGTGGGAGACCTGACTTGTATTGCTGTGGTGGGCATAGAAGACCCTGTGAGACCCGAGGTGAGCATTTGCCTATACACTGGCTTCCGTTTACAGAGTGGCAAGCTTTTCTATAATCACATTTCAATATCATTTTTCCCTTCATTTAGGAATTCAAATTGTATTATTCCCCCTGTAATATGTTTCACATATTAGGCCTGATCCTTATTTGGAAGTAAAGCAAAATGAAACAAGTAACTGCAGGTGGGGCAGATGTAACATGTGCAGAGAGATTAAGATCTGGGTGGGATGTGTCCAAACTGAAATCTAAATTGCAGTGTAAAAATAAAGCTAACTTTTGTGGGCTACATGCAAAAGCAGCCAGTATTTACCCTGCGCAGAAAACATATCAATGTATTTGCTCCCCTTGCATGGCAACATAGTTTGTTCATACCTCCCAACTTTGTTCCCCCATGAAGAGGGACACACTCCCGAAAAGGGGTGTGGCCTATGAAAAGGGGGCATGGCTTTGCGGGAGGACCCGCGATCGCGGGCCACGCCCCATTTTCGTCACTGAGGGGGCATGCCCAGCGCTCTGTGAGCTGCTGGCATGCCCTCTCCCCCACTGTCTGCGCTGAATAGACGCTGTGCACATGCGCACAGCGTCTATTCACTATGCAGAGCAGTGAGTGTAGGAGCCTCCCAACTGCCCCCCCCATCGCGGGACACTGCGGCCCGCGGGTGGGACAGCGGGACAGTCCCCCAAAAACGGGACTGTCCCGCAAAAATCGGGACAGTTGGGAGGTATGGTTTGTTCCTCATGCAAGTTACTTGCTTTTTCTGCTTTAGTTCCAAATCATAATCACACCCGTCATACTTTGAGACCTGACCACACTCTTCACAACAAATATCACAGTTTGAATATTGAATTTTGGCCCAGTTTACATTGAAGAATCAGACATTTTCCTACAGTTTGAAGAGATAAATAAAAATAGATCTAATTAAGTTTTCCAAATAATATGAGTACAAATAAATTATTACTTATTACAGAGGACAATGAGGAGCATATATAGCAACCAAATTTTTTTTTTTTTTTTTTTTTTAAAGCAACTTTATTGGCTACTATGAACAACAACACTTTTCTCTTTTCCATATACAGTATTGTATATCCTCCACTGTTGAGACTGGAGGTCTGAGTGCCACAAGCAGCATTGGAATCTAGGTTATCAGTACTGCATTACACCTGTGAGGATATATGTAATTTTCCTTTGCACTCCTTACTACTTACTCCCTGAACACTTTCTAAAGCAGTGTCCAAACCCAAACACGGTTAGCCAGTTGAGAATAAGAGTACCCATGATCCTCACTTTGCAAACTCATCGTGTGCTACCAACTAGTACACTAATCGCTAATTAATTATTGGATACAGTTCCTGAGTTTCTTATTCATTGTGATTTTATACAGTAATATAATGTATTTAAATGGACTGCCAGTTTGAGACAGCTCGTCCTCCTCAGTGGGTTCCCCCCTCTCATATTGTACTCAGCAGCGCTCCCTGCTGGCAGGGCAGTGGAATAAGCTTTCAGCAGTCTGTGAATGAGGCATCTCAATAGACAGAGGCCATATTCACAAGCATGTTCCATTTATAAAACAGTATATGGTACGTAACAGCTTGCGAGCCTCTTCATCAGTACCAGATTCTGTGCTATAGGTATATAAACATCTCTGAATAGACAGCTTGGTCACATTTCCACTTAGGGAAATAGTGGGTCCGTCAGGAATAAGTGATAACAGGAATTAAGTAAAACATTTTACAACAATCAGTAAATTATTTTGCACATTCTATAGGTTCCGGAAGCAATACGTAAATGCCAGCGTGCTGGTATCACAGTCCGTATGGTCACGGGGGATAATATCAATACAGCACGAGCCATCGCAGCCAAGTGCGGCATCATTCAACCCGGAGAGGACTTCCTGTGCTTGGAAGGGAAAGAGTTCAACCGACGTATCAGGAATGAGAAAGGGGAGGTTTGTGTTCCAGCCCTTCTTCTATAGCAGTGGTTCTCAAACTCGGTCCTCAGCACCCCACACAGGTCACGTGTTCCATGTCACCCGGCAGTTGCACTGTGTGTCACCAACTGTCACATTTTAAAAATCCACGTGTGTGGGGTCCTGAGGACTGAGTTTGAGAACCTGTGTTCTATAGGGATAATTCTACTTGCAGTTCTACACTTATATACTTTAGGGAAAGACTGGAGAAAATAACATACATTAGTAATCTGTTACAGCATATGGATCATTTATGAAGGGATGTACCTCTATAGCAAGGTATTTATAGCTAACGAACACTAAATTCTGATTACAAATTACATTATATAAAAGAGCACGGTTGCCATGGTCACACATATATGTGTATGTAACATTTGTGGGAAATCCAAAGTTACTGAAGAAAAAGTTCATGAAGTAACACTCAGCTAGCCACAAGTGTTATCTGCCATTCTGTAACACATCACATATATAGAATCTTTGTAGGCCCTGTGAGCAGATGTGTTACCACACCCATGTAACATACAGTTGCCTGTCTGGCACTTAAACCTGATTTCTCAAAGTGGAGAAGTTGGCCGTAGCAACCAAATGATATTATAGAATGTACTTGGTAGCTATGGGCAACTTCACTTTGTAGAACGTTTGATAGATTTCCCCTATTCGTATTGCAAACAAAGATAAGACATTGCATTGAGGTTATTAGGCATCACGGTGGCTCAGCACTGGGGTCTTGGGATTGATTGCTACTAAGACTCTATGTGTAGAGTTTGTATGTTCCTATTTGAGTGGATTTCTTCTGGGTACCATTGGCATATCTAAAATGGGTGCAAGGTGTGTTGTGCACATGGGCCCCAGGGTTCAGGGGGGCCAAACTGCACACCCTGCACCCATATTTAAAATACCTACCCCTCCAAAGTCCTGTTGAAGCCAGCGCTATGGACAGAAATCACGGGAAAGTGGCGTGCGGACGTTTCCTCGGTGGTCGCACATGCGCAGAACAGATGTTACTGGGAACAAGGCGCGGGAGCTATGTTCCGGAGATTTGTGCATGCACGGTAGACTGCGCTGATAGAGAGGAGGGGGCCCGATCGGATCCTGTACACGAGCCCTCTCCTATCTTAGAACCACCCCTACTGGGTACTCTGGTTTTTTCCAACGAAGACCAAAAGCTTACTGGTAGGTTAATTGCCTTCAGACCATAAGCTCTAATGGAGCAGAGCCTAATGGAAATGATTACTTAAGAGTGGCAACTGAGCGCACCCAAGATGGCTGCCTCACCCACTGCATATATGCTTAGAGGAAGGCACTATACAAATAAATAATTATTACTATTAATATAATTACATATCACTTAATAAATGTAAAGCCACATACAAATTAATTTCACAGTGATTTTATATACAGTACTGTAGATTTTTCAATAGACTAGATTATCATGTCGGAGTTACAGTTTTTTTATTTCTTCCAATTAGGGGCTGCACATGTGTGTCTTAAACTGAAATATCTGACAGTTTGTCGCTGGGCCGCGCCTGCATTACCGCCACCATGGGCAGCCATGCATGTTATTTGATAATATGTAATCTTGGGTTGGCTCCCGGGAAACTCTTGGATTTTCCACACTGATATTATTTCTTTTCCATCTTTCCTCTTCCTCCCCCATTGAAATTCTGCTTGTGCTCCAGCAGGTGTGAGTCACGTTTTAGTACCACGTAGTTTGATTTCATCAGTTCGATCACTTAAAGCGCAAATATGATTAATGCTACGACTTACAAACGCACATCTACAGTATTTCTCTGCAGGATTGCCACCAATTTTATACTTTTCTATTTTAAATAATTGGCATTAACTTGAACCCAAAGTGCAGTCAGTTTACATTTAAATTCTGAGCAATGTCCCATAGTTGTACTCTGCAGCAATATTAGGTTAACCTGCTCGGTCTGTTTCCACGCGCTTCACTCTTACATGCGGCTTTCTTCTCTTCTCTTAGATAGAACAGGAACGTCTGGACAAAATCTGGCCAAAGCTACGGGTCCTTGCCCGGTCTTCGCCTACTGATAAACACACACTGGTGAAAGGTACGGGCGGATGGGCTGACATTGTTATTTTCTCTTTTCAAAAAGTGTATTACCTTATATAGTAACTATAATATAGAATAACATATTTTCTCTTTCATCCATCTGGGGGACGCTGCGCACTTACTAATGGGTTAGAGTGTGTGGGAAGGGAGTTTGGCACAGAACCTATAGAAATCAACTCCTCCCCCCTCTAACCCCTCCCATCTACATCCTGTTCAGGAATTACCTCAGTTTTAGTTTTGTGCCTGAGGAGTACAGGTACAGTTTCTATGCCTATAGTTTTTTAGTTAGGTTTTCTTTTCCTTTTATTTGAGTTTTGTTGGATACTTAGTCCCTGTTTACAGGTGACAAGTATAGGTAGAGTGGGGTTAGCTAAGGAGGCTGTTTAAGCCAGATTTCCCACTCTAAATAGCCTCTGGGAAGCCACCATACTGAGGTCACTGGGGCTTTTTCTGTTTTTTTCCGGGCAGAGATCCGAGGAGGCACTATTCAGGTAGGACAGCCACAACCTGCCTGAGCAGAGTTGGACTGTTAATTACTTACATTAATATTTATACAAATGCTGTCTGTGTAGTCCCGTCCCCCCCCCTCCCCTCCGCTGGCGACTGTATGTTAAGCATGGGAGATGCGGTCTGACAGAGACCGCTTACATGAGACACGCTGCCACGGTGATTTACCGCTGCTGTACACAGAGGTGAGGCAGCGAGATCTTATACAGACAGAGCGGTTCTGACGGAGATTTAAACTCTCTCCGCTCCCGCCTGTACCTCCATAGGAGCCACGCTCCCAATACAGAGGGAGGAAGAAGGTTTCCTTGTTGAAGTGGATTGGACGGCTAGCCGTAGCAGTGTTACAGAAGGGGAAGTCAGCGCTTCCCGCCTTGTTCTTCCCGCTCGGCTAGTTAGTAACGGTCTGCCTCCATTTTCCTTGTTAGGCTAGCTTGATTTACCGGCGCCATCTTCTCCACGCTTGTGGTAGAGTTACACAGCAGGAGATGCTGCGCAGCATACAGCAGCACACTGGAGATCCCAGCCAGGATTGGCTCACAGCAAGTATTATAGTTAACCTGTGCTTGTTTTCTAGTTACTTTCTTAATTATATAGCCTGTAGTGCAGTGACAGTCACTTAATTTATTTTTGGGGAGTCACTGTTATTCATTTACTCACCCTGTTATTTCTACAGGGGAGTTCATATGTTTACAAGGCATTTATTAGAGGGGATTTCTACTTACTTCTCTCTATTGCATTTTTCACTACTATTTGGGTTACTATTAGCTACTTGTAAGAATTATTTATGGCAATAAGCCGGACACATTTACCAAAAGAAGCAGGCTCAGTTGTTTATTTGTCCTGTTTCACAGTGCGGCTCCACACTTGTAAGGCTAACACGGATCCAGGTCCCCTCTGTACTGCATGCTCTGAAACACCTGTGACGGAGCAGCGGGGTAGTTCTGTAGATCAGTTAATACCTCTGTGGGCCAGGAATGTGGCCGGTGTTACAGCTGACTTGACAGTCTTCTCAGGAACCTCCATGGGCAAGAAAGATGGGCAGGTGTCTCTCTGACTCAGCTCAAGAATCCTCTACAAGCTCAGGAGTCAAGTTATTGATATATGTTATACGTCGAACTCCTTCCCTATACGCATTTTGCAGAGATTTAATAGAGGCCTGGCTGAAGCCAGACTCTCCTTATTCAAATTCCTACAAAATAAATTAATAAATTGAGATTTCGGTATCCCTGTGCAGAAGAGGATACAAGATCCTGGAAAACGGCTCCGATGGTAGATGCCCCTATTACAACATCTGGCGATGGCAATGGTTAATCCTTGGGTGCAGTCAGGAGACCTTGAGGGATCCTACAGATAGGGAGACATGGGCAATTCTTAAATCCATATTCACCTTATTTGATATTTCTCTATGTCCAATGCTCGCCGGAGCTTGGGTCCTTACAGCCGTAGATGATTGGCTTGCACAGGGGTGTCTGAAATGCAACCGGACGACCCATCCGAAGCTATACAATTAGTTAAAAAAAAAGCTGTCTCCGATTCAAAGCAGACTTTAACAGCTGTTCTCTTTTGAAGGAGGGTTCCTCTTTTACTCAGAATTTACAAAAATCAATACACTGGGGGACAATAGCCCTTTCTTCAGGTTGTTCTGCTCCTCAGAAACCGAATCAAACAAAGTTTCGGACCTTTCGTACTAAAGGTAGGTGAATTCTCCAGTTCGTTCGGGCCTCTTCACAATTTCCACGCGAAGGACTATTCTGAGGAGAGGAACCCAGTCATCTCGTAGACCAGCCTTACACCTACCAACAAACCTGCTGCAGGATTGTCCGGGTCCTCCGGAGGGATCTTTGGTGGTTGGGGCTCGGTTACTTCAGTTCAGGAAGGTATGACCGTTGTTAAAACCAGATCGGTGGGTGACGGGTCGGATTCCGAAGATATATGTTGGGACCTCGAGGAACCAGTCCCATTTCTCTCCCATGCGATCCCTCCTAACGCAACTTCCGCGCTTTTATACTACGGAGTAATTCTTCCGGTTCCCAAACAACAACAGAGTCAGGGCTTTTACTCAAGTCTTTTTCTTTTTAACAAACCGGACGGTTCGTTTCGGCCCATTTTAAATCTAAAATGCCTAAATCTGTATCTCTCTGTACAGAAATTCAAAATGGAATCCATTCGTTTAATCATTGTCTCCATGGAACCGGCTGAATTTTTGACTTCCTTATACATAAAGGACGCATACCTACATTGTCCCATTTGGACAGGTCACCAGACTTTCTGAGATCTCCCGTTCGGCCTATCCATGGGCCCTTGGGTGTTTATGAAACTCATGGCCCGCATAGCTGTGGTACTCAGGTCTCAGGGAGTCAACATTACTCCTTACTTAGACGACCTGTTGCTGAAGAGTGGTCAGCGGTGGCATAGTGGTTACAGTGTCCGTCTGCAATGTGTGCATCCCGTGTTCAAATCCGGGCAAGACTAGAAATTTTCTCCATCACAGACACTTCTTCACCAGCAATTGAAGCTCACAACAAACACCCTACATTCATTCAAGTGGATAGTGAATTTCCCAAAAATCTTCGCTGCTTCCCTCTCAGAAGATGGTTTTTCTAGGTGTCTTGTTTGACACAAGCCAGAAAGTTCCTCAGGACAATGTTCAGGATCTACAATCCACAATCAGATCCCTGTTAAAATTGCAGATGGGTTCAAGTTCCCAGATGTATGCTGCTGTTGGGAAAGATGGTGACAACCGAGGCAGTGCCATATGCCAGATTACATGCTCCAACCCTTCAGGCTCAGATTTTCATCTGTTGGACTCAAATGGGACTACATCTGGACTTGCAATTGTTCCATTTGTCAGTTCAGACTCGTCAGTCTCTACATTGGTGATTTTACAGCCACAATCTGACCAAGGGGGTGCCATTCACGATTTGGTCTGGGATGACGGTCACCACAGATGCCAGCCTCACGGGTTGGGGGGCGGTGTTTCAATTTCAGCACTTCCAGGGCCTCTGGCACAGCCAGGTATTGACGGGGCCAATCAACATTTTGGAATTGAGAACACTCCGGTATGGACTGCTTCAGTTACGAATCAGCGTTTGGGGTCATCCAGTACGATTTCAATCAGACAACTCCAAGACGATAGCTTACATAAACAGACAAGGCTGAAGTCGAAGCTGAAAAGCCGTGACGGAAGTCTCCCATATTCACCAGTGGGCGGAACATTGGGTAACGAACATCTCCGCAGTTCGCATCCCGGGAGTGAAAAACTGGGAAGCAGATTTCTTACGCCGTCAGGTGGTCCATATGGCGGAAGAGGAGCCTCCTCAAGAGGCCTTTCTTACCCTGATGTCCCTGTGGGGTACTTCCGAAATTGACCTGCAGACGTCTCGTCTCAATAGAAAACTACCTCTATACGGCTCACAAGATCAGGATCCTAAGTCAGCACTGATCGATACTTTGACAGCTCCACAGTGTTTTCAACTGGGATGTGTTCCCGCCAATTCCTCTACTCCCACGCCTACTTCAGCACATCTGGAGAGAAGGTCTACCGGTCATTCTCGTGACTCGGCCTGGACTCGTCGCCAGTGGTACACTCTTCTGCACAGCAGGGTGACCAAGAAACCGGTCCGTCTACATCTACGACCAGATTTTATTCTACAAGCACCTTGTCGCCACCACAATTTAAATCGTCTGACTTTGACGGTATGGTTCTTGAATCCAGCATTCTAAGAAATAAAGGCTCATCTCTACTGGTGGTGAGCACTATGCTCCAAGCTAGGAAACCAGTCACCTCTCGAAATTCTCACGGGGTGTGGCATATTTATATTGCTTGGGGTGAAGAACGTGGGTTGTCGCCGAACTTCTTTCGCTTACCTCGCCTGTTGTCTTTCCTTCAGGATGGTTTGACTAAGGTCCTTCATCTTTCTTCCCTTTAAAGGGCAACATCTTTGGCTCTCTCATCTAGACGTTCCTTCACGAGGTGCTTAGGTTTCAACCTCCGTTTGTTCTTCCGGTTCCTCCCTGGATTTAAAATTAGTTCTTAAGGCTTTTCAGAAGTTTCCGTTTGAACCACTGGAATCTGTAGAATTGCGGTTCCTTACTGTTAAGGTGGTTTTTCTTTTAGCCATTAATTTGGACAGAAATGTTTCAGAGTTAGCGGCGCTTTCTTATAGGCTACCTTTGTTTTTGTTTTTTCGTGATGAGCGAGTGGTCTTGCGTACGAAACCTTCCTTTTTGCCAAAGATTGTGTCGGTTTTCCACCTGAATCGGGACATTGTACTTCCGGCGTTTGTTCCAAATTCTTCCGGAGAGGATAGTCATTTGGCATTATTGGAGGTTGTTAAGACCTTACACATTTATTGTCTCGTATGGAGTCTATTCGCCGTACAGATATTTTGTTTTTGATTGATGCACCCAGACGTGACTGACCGGCCTCTAAGAACACAGTGGCTTGTTCGATGACCTCTGCTATTCGGCAGGCCTATGTACCTTATACTGTTCCTGTTCCTGAACCTCTGAGAGCTCATTGAACTAGGGCTGTTGGAGCCTCCTGGACTGTTCGCAGAGGTGTATCTGTTGAGCAGTTGTGCAGAGTGACGACCTGGTCGTCCGTGCATACTTTCACAAAGTTTTACCATTTTCATACTTTTGGTTTGGAGACTGCCTCTATGGGCGTAAAATTTTACAGACAGCTATGCCGTCTGGTTCTCCCTCCTCTAATTAGCTTGCTTTGGGAAATCCCATTAGTAAGTGCGCAGCGTCCCCCAGATGGATGAAAGAGAAATAGGGATTTTTGTTTACTTACCGTAAAATCTCTTTCTCTGATTCCATCTGGGGGACGCTGCGATCCCTCCCGTCTTTTTATCTAGTTTATTGGTTATGGTCTGTTCTGCCTCTTTCGGCTTTGCTAAACGTTAACTGAGGTAATTCCTGAACAGGATGTAGATGGGAGGGGTTAGAGGGGGGAGGAGTTGATTTCTATAGGTTCTGTGCCAAAATCCCTTCCCACACACTCTAACCCATTAGTAAGTGCGCAGCGTCCCCCAGATGGAATCAGAGAAAGAGATTTTACGGTAAGTAAACAAAAATCCCTATTTCAAACAATATGATGTGTATCATGTATAAAATACTATAATCAGAATATTTATTGTTTTGTCTTTCTGTCTATCTATCTATCTATCTATCTATCTATCTATCTATCTATCTATCTATGAATGCTTGGAAAATTAATTTTTTAAATGTACTAGGTGACATTTAAAAATGGCCCTGTTATTACCCAATTTGACCTTGGTATTGAATCATCTGACAGTGCACCTCATAGTGAATGTAATGCTACCCATACACTTGTGCGATTGCTTTCGACGCGAGATCGGGTCCGATTTCCTTGAAGCTCACCTTGAGACAAATCTCATCGAAAGTGCATTTTTAGTGCATTCGATGCGCATACAATCCTGAGATTTATCTCATGCCCCTTACGAACGGAAATCGTAGAGGAAAAGAAAAGAAGAAGAAAAAAACGAATCGTAAAAGAAGAAATACAATCTTTGATTCAAATGTATTATCCTACGAGTCGCGGGCAGTGGTGAGATTTCGGAAATGTATACTCTGGATTTAAAGCAACAATGTTTTTAAAAGGCAATACAACCTGGTTTTGCCTTTAAACAAAATGCCACTTTAAATCTCGAGGAAGCATTGCAGAAATCTCACCACTGGCCAGAACTGACGTCTGTGCCTGTATTACAGTTTACATGGCATTATTATCATACAGCCTCATTTATTATTTTCTTTTTATTTCTGATTTCCAGACCTTTATGTGTAATGGGTGGTTTCTAGATAAGAGGTCCCATACCTGTACATTATACCGTACTTGCAAGTCGAAGTACTGTGGCTTCTTCAAGAGATATGGCAACAGTGGCATCTGCTGGTAATAGGGTGGTACTACAATTATTTGTAAAAAATATTTTCCAAAAATAAAATTTGTATAAAAACTAAAATAAAAATCATTGATTCAATATATCCATAAAACTTCGGCTCCAATATAAATATAAAATCCAGTCTATCAATAAGCATATCTAATTAAAAACATGTGCGTAAAATGCTACAGTAGCACTACATTGATCAGCGTAGCAGGGACAGGGCAGGGGGACATGTCTGGAGTGCAGTTATTAGGACTGCAGGCAGGATCTCCTTATTTCTGCCTAGCACTCTTATTAAGATCAGCACCAATGTGTCTGCCCTTCTTCCAATACCCACAAAATACCCCAAGTCAATTAATTCCACTTCCGGTTCCCGCATTACTTAATTTTAAATGGGAATCAGAATTTGTAGTCTGCACTGACCCCTCTCAGCAGCTGCCACACGGCTCAAAGGATTGACATCACATATCTCCTTCACTGTAAGAAATCCAGGGGAGATTTATCAAAGTTTGGAGAGAGATAAAATGGGGTCTATTCATGCAGCAGTGAAAAGCCCCATTCATAAAAGGGGTTATGGTAGAGTAATCTCAGATTTCCCCAGCGGTGCTCCTGGCTAGTGTACACAGGGTCGGACTGGCCCACAGGGGTACCAGGGAAACCACCAGTAGGCCGCACTGCCTGAGTGGCCACTCCTTCCTCCAGTGTCGGACTGGGGCATGTAGGGCCCACCGGAGGAATGCAGTGGTAGGGGCCCATGTTAGGGGTGTGGCCAGTCTGCAGAGGGGGTGTGGCCTGCCACCGCATTGGTTTGAATAACCATTAGAGAGTGCGATGTCTGGGCTCCTTCATAAATATATACAGTAAATTCAGCTGCTGCATGCATGATAATGTACCAGATTAATAACAGATTAATAACAGCAATGCACTGTAGAGAATACACTATAGTCCAGTATAAGGTAACATATGTATAATGTATAATTCAAGTGCACAGTCTGGAACCTGATCCTTAGAGCAGAAGGTGGGCCCCCAGGCAGTAGGGCCCACCGGTGGTTTCCCCTGTACCCCTGTGTGCCAGTCCAAGCCTGCCTTCCTCTAGGGATCAGGTTCCAGACTGTGCACTTGTATTATACATGGTAGATGTGTTGCGTTACACTGCACTAAACTATTGTGTATTTCACGCCTCTGTGGAAGCTGGCCACACCCCCTTTGTAGACTAGCCACACCCCTAAGTATGGGCCCTTATCACTGCGTCCCCCCGGTGGGCCCTTCATGCCCCAGTCCGACACTGAGTGTACATATCGCTTCCCTATATAGTAGTACAGGGAGTGCGATCCATAGAAGCACATAAGGCTCAGTTTTCCATTGTGCGATATATAGTGGTGATTACTGGTAGCTGTTTCGGTATCTATGTGAATAGACTCCACACTACTAACCAATCAGCTACTGTCATGTTACAGGCTGTGTTTGAAAAATTACAGTTGGGATCTCATTTGTTAGTACTTTATCTCTCTCCAAACTTTGTTAAATGTCCATCAGTTCCTCAAAGATCAAACTGGAACCTGGTGATTCATTTGCTGAAGAGGATAGATGACTAGAAACCTTGCTGCAATCCAGTGAATTCCAACATAAGCAACAGCATGTAGAACATACTTGCCTACTCTCCCGGAAGCTGCGGGAGGCTCCCGTTTTTTTGGGTTACTCCCCGCACCCCCGGAAGAGTAGTCAGGTCTCCCGCATCCTGCTTGCACCCTAGTGATGCGGGCAGGATGAAGAGATAAACTCTGTCCGGGGAGTGGGTTAAAATGATGCAAATCGCATCATTTTAGCCCCGCCCCCTTTCTGCGGACCTGCAAATCGTGGTGTTCCCTGATATGGGGCGGGGCTTAATGATGTCATAGCCCGCCCCCTGAAGTCTCGTGCAGTGTCTCCTCTCCGGGAGGAGATATTTAAAGTCGGCAAGTATGGTGTAGAACAGGCCTGGCCAACCTGTGGCTCTCCAGCTGTTGTAAAACTACCAGTCCCATCATGCCTTACCCCAGTTTTGCTATTAGGGAATGCTAAAACTGTGGCAGGGCATGCTGGGATGTGTAGTTTCACAACATCTGGAGAACCACAGGTTGGCCAGGCCTGGTGTAGAACGTAATACTGTAGTTCACGCCTAGTTCCCCCCTTACACTAATTATTGACTGTGGCTGCAGTATTTACTGACAATTCAGTCTTCCATTTTGGCTTGACTTCTGCGCTAAAATTGACCAGGGTCAATGCAGAGCACATATATATAGAACTAAACAAAACATCAAAACAGTACAATCATACAAAAGAACATTTATATATACCTTAAAAATGCAACAGTATCGAATTGGTCCAAGCAACTCAAGGCCACAAAAACCACATGCTGCCTTCTGCAGCCCACCGTATTCCACAGGTACAATGCCTGAGGAGCTAAGCAGTCTTACTGACAGCTTCACTATTTCCTGACACAGCAGAAACTTGTTTGACTAAGTGAAGCAGTGGTGTCATAGGATTAATACTTTTAATACGAGACAGTTGCAGCTCTGCTTGTTGGAGATTTTGATTGGCTAAAACCACCAAGGACTTCATTTTAAGGAAATCCTGTGATCTTATTAGCTCAAACCTCCCGTGTCTTCATTGAATGACAAAACATGGCTTCCTCACCATTTGCTGCCCAAACTTGCAGAGTGTTCTTGCCACAGCTAGAAATGAGGGAGAGAAAATTGGTTTGAGGGGGCATATGGGGAGGAACTTGTTGTGGTGGGCAAAAGATTACGTATAATAGACATTGGACTAATGGGCACTAGGACTGGCATAAGTCTTATAAGAATGATTGAATCTTGGATCAAGATATTAGAACTGGTCCAGTCCTGTGTTTTCTTACCTCAGGAAAAGCAGATGTGTCACTGTTGTACGCTATTAAACCCAGGCCAGCACAGCTACCTAAGCGTCAGTCACCTGTGAATAAACTCTCGCATCTTGCTTTGTTTTCAGGCATAATTGACAGCACAATTGGTGAGCAACGCCAAGTTGTAGCAGTGACAGGAGACGGCACCAACGACGGCCCAGCTCTTAAAAAAGCAGATGTTGGATTTGCAATGGTAATGACATTTCTGTAATGGATGTACTGTAGTGTGTGTGGAAAGGGTGCAATGTACAAAGCAGGCCTTTATCTTTAAATAATAATAATAAGGTGTCACTACTCACTAATACTAATTGCAGGTCCTTACCACCATTTCTGTAATGCTGGCTTATCCGGCATATGTAAAATAAGGGCTGAGATGTTTCTGCAGGACATACAAGATAACATAAGTGCTATTACCCTCTAACTCAGGCCTGGCTAACCTGTGTCTCTCCAGATGTTGTGAAACTTCACATCCCAGAATGCCTTGCCACAGTTTTAGCACTCCCGAATAGCAAAACTGTGGCAAAGCATGATGGGACTTGTAGTTTTACAACAGCTGGAGAGCCACAGGTTGGCCAGGTCTGCTCTAACTATTGGAGAAGAAGTGATGCCATTTGTTCTAAGTACCCTGATAGGCTGCATTCTGGGAAATATTAGTTCTATCACTGCCACTATCCTCTACTGTATAAGATCTTTAATGTGCAGAGCAAACTCTTATGCTGCGTACACACTGGCCGATATTTTAATGAGGAACATGCAGTAGACATCTCAGTAGAGGAGACACCTCCTGCATGCAGCATCGATCCCAGCACTGCGACCAACATCACAGGCTGGGATCCAACATCGCGACCATCGATGGTCCACACAGTCGGCCAGCTAAACCTCAGCTTAGACAGCTGACCAATGGAAAGGGGGTCTGCCAAGCCAGGAAGAGTGCATGGTGACACACAGACCCTTGGCTCTCCCCTCTTAGGAAACAGGGCGGCACGCCCCAGTTTCAAGGAATGCAGGCCCTCCCCTGTCCTCCCCCTCAACCCCAGTGGCAGAAAGAAACTATGGGCAACTTTCATAGGCTCTGGGCAGGCACAAAGCATGCGCAGAACGAACCTTGCACAGACACAGATTACCGATAATCGGGAATAATATGCGAGTATCCCCCCTCCTGCAACAAACTCTGATTCAGGGCCTTAATTCACAGTGGAAACATCCTGCTGCTTTGTTGTGCATCTGTTTTATAATTATATGCATCTGAAGAACTGGTCCATCCTTGCACAACAAATCTTAATGATCTCCCTTTGGCTATATGGGACGTTGGTGGTAGGTTTGCGCAGTAATCTGTGCCTGATGCTGGGATACAGAGAATCATCTGGCCACAATACCTGCGTGCTCCAAATAACAGCACAATTACTTGATGATGTTCTGATTCGGATGGATGTCAGATGCCACAAGTCTGGCTAGAAGATGGCTCCTGCAGACCTGGGCGTACAGTCATGTGTCACCGGGCGCCCTTAGCTGAAACCCACCTATTTGGTGATCAGACACGGTTGCGGAATCCTGCCCAGTTTGTATACTACACGCTTTGCCAATTGGACACGAATTCCGTCACATTGGGGCCAGGCAGAGCAGACGCGCCCTAGCATTAATGGACATTGTGGCGCAGTTTCCATGCTTGGATTTGACCCTCTTCTTTCTGCTTATGATCATGAGATGATCTGATGTCGGCTGAGGCTGCGGCTATATTTAGCTAACAAGACAGAGGGAACACAGAACAATGGTGCAGTAGATAGATATAAACAGATTAAGTGAATAGTGGTATAATAGGTAGTCATTAAGTGCTAAGTGGAAGGTACTGACAGCTGTACAGGACACTACTATGGGTGCTGTCTGATTACTCGCACGGTCTTGTCTTCCATTGTCTAAACTGATAAAGCAGTTACATGTGGATCGGCGTTCGGGAAACACCGCATGGCTGGCAATTCAGTGATATACATTTACTTATTACACCGGGTATAGTATAGAAGATCTACAGTAACTGCATAGACAGTCATTAGGTTGACCCCATATGGCTGGCATGCATTATGTCGATAGGGTCAAAAGGTCGAAAGTGGGTAAGGCCGACAGGCAGGGCAGCAACTAGGGGGGGACTGTGGGGACTGGTGTCCCGGGCCTTACAGAGAGGGGGTCCACCCCATGCTCCTAGCACCAATACCTGGAGAGCTGCACCAGGCTGTGAAACAGCAGTGGGCTGATGCTCAATGTTGACTTCTTAAAACAACTGCGCAACAGCTCTCTGTGAACAGTTCCTGCAGGTCCGCAACACTCCACCTATATGTAACATCACAATGTATGACATCACATAGGGGTGGAGTGGTGCGGCAGAATCTTTTTTGGAGGGGGGGCGGTGGAGGGGCCCGGTTTCCTTTGTCAGTCCCGGGCCCCACAATTTCTGATGACAGCCCTGCCGACAGGTATAAAAGGTCGACATGTCAATGGTCAATACAGGAAAAGGTCAACACGAGTTGTTTATGTTTTTTGGGGTGTCGTTTTTGTATGTTCCATCATCTGTGACCACATTCAGGGTAAACGTGTACCGTGGCGGGCCCGCTTCCATCGCCATGCTGCCTCGCTCCGCCACCACTGCACTCGCCACAGGTTACTATTCCCAGTTATAATCCATGTGGATAACAAATCAAGCAAAAGTGGAAAAACATGCGAATAACCCCCAAAAAACTTGTGTCAACCATGTGCGCGTCGACCGCTGTCATGTCGGCCATTTCAACCTGCCGAGCTTTTTGTACCTGTCAATCTTGCCCACTGTCTACCTTTTAGTTGTTGACCTTTGGACCAGGCTGACTGAATGCATGTCGGCCATATGTTATCGACCTATTGACTGTTGGCCTAGACACTGTCGACCTATGACATCATCATGCAACGTTCTATAGATGTAGTTAGACAGGATGCACCTTGCAGAAAATAAAGTAAGCATTTGATTTTGCTTGGCTGAGCTTGCAACGCTGATTTACCAAATAACAGAAGCTTTTATCCGGGTTCTCGGTCAGTCTATGGGTCTAATTCAGGCCTGATCGCTGCTGTGCGTTTTCGGTGACGCTGTCTCAGCCCTGCGATTGCCTCTGCCTGATTGACAGGCAGAGGCGGTCGCTGTTTAGGGGGCGTGGTCCAGGTATCGCAGGAGTGCCCAGACCCGAGCAGCGACAAGTAGCTCCCTGTCAGCACGCAAGAGCTGCGCTGGTGGGGAGCTACTCTTCCAGTACAAAAGCATCGCCCCCTTTTGTACTTGTCCGATGGGGCATGGACTGACATGCGGGCCGGACTAGCCCTGTGCTGGGCGTCTCCCCGCATGTCAGGGAAGCTGATCATAGATGTCCTACATTTAGCACATCTACAATCAGGTCTGAATTCAGCCCTCCAATCAGTGATCAGTTTGTACCAAAAGCAGGTTGTCACCTGCCTGCAAACTGATGTATACATAAAGTTGTGTTTTGAATAGCAGCCAAATGATCACGTGAAGTGGCGGGAGGTACAGTGTGTGCTGTAAGGGAGTCATTCCGACCAGATCGTAGCTGTGCTACGATCACTGACACACAGAGCCATCTTAACAGCAGTGTAGGCCCCTGGGCACAGCAATGCCCTGGGGCCCCTTCCCACCAATCAGCGGAAGGGGTGGGGGGTGCGATCAGCGGCAGCTTTGATGTTCCGCGTGGTGGTAGGCGGGTTCTATCTTTCGCTCAGCATGTAGGACCTGGAGAAATAATTTCTGTTAATTACTCCTTTACTGCACAAATGAGATGGGAAGGAGAACACTAAACTGTAGAAGGAGACATTGTGCTGAATGAAGGGGTCCTGGTACATGACTTCCAAGGTGGTAGGGGGTGTTTAATTCATTTACCGGGGGTCAGGGCAGCTTGCTTTACTGCAGATATCTCCAGTTCCTGGAAATAGATTTCTTAACTTTAATGGGATAAAACAAAATCTAGAGAGTCCCACCTTTCAAGAGGTTCTGGGGACTTGGGGATCAGACTTCAGGAGCCAATGAATTCACCAATGAAAATCTAAAACTGCACATTAGGCGTGTGGAGCTGGAGCAGGGACCAGCTGCTGGAAGGCTGATATCTCTGGTTCTGGGCATAGTAGAGACAAGCTGCCAGTGTCCACCAAAAGGGGAGAGTTCCAACGTTTGGATTATACCCTCAGAAAAACTCTACGTCAGACAGAACCAGAGATATCTGGCTGGGAAGAACAATTAACAGGCTTGGATGGGGACCACTGCTTTGAAGTCAGATATCTCCTGTTCCCCAGGGCTGATTTTCAAAAATCTGGTACCCCTGGAAAGAGGGGACCCTCCGCTATCAACTTAGGGCCCTTTTAATCCTGGGGCCCTTGGGCAAGAGCCCATTGAGCCCATACAAAAAGACAGCCCTGCTGACACAGACATGCAGGGGGATGCCCAGCACAGGGCTAGTCCGCCCCGCATGTCTGGCTCAGCCCCACCGCACAAGTACAAAAGCATCGCCGCTGCTTTTGTACTTGTAGAGTAATTCCCAGCCAGCGCAGCTCCTGCAGCTGGCCAGGAGTTACTTGTCGCTGCCAGGGTCGCAGCGGCTGCGTGTGAGGTCACGCAGCCGCTGCGGCCCCCCCCCCCCCCCGCGTTGGCCATACCGCGCCCCCAAAATGGCAGCCAAATGTCGCTGTGCCGCCCCCTCCTGCACAGCGACCGCCTCTGCCTGTCAATCAGGCAGAGGCGATCGCTAGGCAACGACGGCCATCGCCCGTCTGGCATGCGCCAGCGCACTCCGGCACCGGCGCATGCGCAGTTTTGACCCGATCTCACCGCTGCGAAAAACTGCAGCATGCAATCGGGTCGGAAAGACCCCCTAAGTTTCAACTAAGTTGTGTTATTAAAGTTGGTCGCAGGACCAGATCTGCTCTTGCGCAGAGCCACAGCCATTGGTCAACCGCGAAAATAGTCTAACTCGTGTCCACCTCTGGATCAAGATCAAAGGTCCCATTTAATAACGAGTGACATGCTTGCTATCACTCGTTATTGATGTTTAATGGTGCTCCAACCAATCAGCTCCTAAGTGTCATTTTTCAAACACAGCCTGTAACGTGGCAGTTAGGAGCTGATTGGTTGAGCACCATTTAAGATTAGTAACAACGAGTGCTGCACGTAAAATAACTGTGGCTCAGGCCACATCGCAATTGTAGAGTTACCCACTTGCAGAACTCCAGGGAAGCTGCCTCGTTGTACATTGAGCTTCCACATTAGAAATAATGGCTTATGGGTGTTTTTTTGTTTTCCCTAGGGATTGGCAGGTACAGATGTCGCCAAGGAAGCCTCGGATATCATCTTAACGGATGACAATTTCTCCAGCATAGTCAAGGCTGTCATGTGGGGCCGCAATGTGTACGACAGCATTTCCAAATTCCTACAATTTCAACTGACGGTCAATGTGGTAGCGGTCATCGTGGCGTTTACTGGGGCCTGCATCACTCAGGTCAGTGTGTTCTGCTGCAGAATAATAGCGATCAGTGAATCCGGCTGATTCCGCCGAAGTCGTCACACTGTAGTAACGCCCACAAGCCGACTTGATGTAAGGGAACATTATGCTGCCTCTTCTCAGAAGAACGATTGACATTAGCTAGAGGCCGCATATAACATTACAAAAAAAATTGGTCAGTCTTCTATTCCAATAGAGATGGGGCGGATGGAGCTAAAGCTAAAAAGAGGCCTATTATCGTGTCAGTGTAGGGGTGTACACGCCCACAAGGCACTGGCCACACCCACACAGCACTGGCCACACCCACAAACACTGTTCACACACAGAAAATATAGATTTGGGTGCAGTGGTTCCCAACACTGGTGGCATCGGGGTCGATGACACCCAGTGCGGCCAAGAGACACCCCCGCCCTCCAGTGATGTGCTGTGAGCTCAGTGGCTGGAGATGCACTGGCAGCTAACCAACACCCTCCCGTACTTCACTAAAACCAGCACCAGGCAGTACCAGCCAGGGGGGGGGTAATGCCATAGCAGGGGAGACACTCAGTGTGGGGTCCCCCTGCCATAACATTAATCAGCCCCCCCAAGCCAGTCAGCCCAGGGCTGGAATTCCTTGGAAAGTGGGGACCCCAGAAAATATAAATGGGGTGCCCCCTCCCGAGCAACAACCAGCACTGGGCTGATAGCCCAGTGCTATGCCCCGCACCCCTGGTGGCGGTGAGTGCGGGTGTCAGTGTATGATAATATTGTTCTTTACAGGCGGCCTACAGGTTCCAGCAGGCCTGCCCCAGCATGCCGGCACTTGGAGAACCACAGGTGCCAGCATGCCCGGACATAAAGGGCCCGCTGGCACCTGTAGTCCGCCTGTAAAGAAAATATAAAAATAAACCACCACACGTTTAAAAAAATGTTTTATTAGTCAGGGTCTTCACCTGGAGGCCTTTAAGCTCTTTTGCATGGCCGCCCCCTTCCCAGGGCTTCCGGCGTCTTCACCTGGTGGGCGGCGGCTGTTAAGCTCTTTTGCATAGCCCATCCAGGACTTCCACGGCGTCTTCTCACCTGCACCTGTGCCGCGTCCCGCCGCCACCGCAGCCCCCACCTATGCCGCGCCCACACAGTGATGGCAGCGGGATCCAGTGACGGATCCGCTGGCCAATCACTCTGGCCTCACTGACAGGGGCGTGCTTTCATGGGTTGAAAGCACGTCCCTGTATCAAGGCAGCACTTTAGTAGGTGCCGCTTTGCCCTTGATTTTCAATGGGTTTTTACAGCCCGTAGCATGGCCCTACCAACGCCCGCCCGCCCCCCGATCCTGCCTCTGTCCCATTGACAACGGGAGGCATTACTATTGGTGCCTCCCAAACTCATTTTAAGTGTAGAAATGATTAGATTAATATATAGGGGAGATATTTATGACCAGGGCAATCGAGAGCCGGGCTGGGCCCAGGTACTTTTCAAGGGGCGTGGCCTAATCACAGGAGGTGTGGTCATGTACTTTTAGAAAAAAATACTGAAAAAAATTGTATTTTAAGCACCTCCATGGCCATACTGCAGCCCGGTACACAGCAGAGTGTGCTGGGCTGAGGAGAAGAGCTGCAGCTGCCAGGCCTACTGGGCCGGAGGGGCCATCAGACCTGGGCCCGGGTAATTTGTACCCTCTCCCCCCCCTCTCTCGACACCACTGTTTATGACACAGAATATGTGTCATAAATATCTTCTTTGTATTATTTTAATCATTAATGACAGGGGAGGCACTGCTCCCACCAGTAGCGGATCTTGCCACGGGCAAGCAGGACTTTTGCCCGGGGCGCCGCCTTCCGGAGGCAAGATCCGCATGGCAAGATCCGCTACAGTTTGGCAGTGACCCCCCGCTGTGAAGGGAACTAGACGCTACCCGTCTAGTTTCCCTTCATGGAGAGGACCTTTGCTGTGCGGTGCGCGATGACATCATCGCGCACCGCACAGCATTGTGGGACTGGCACAGACGCTAGGGGTCATAATTGACCTCTAGTGTCTATCTATGCTGTGCTATGGGAGAGACGTCATGACGTCTCTCCCATAGATCTGAGGAGAGGAGCGGCGCCAGGGGAGGTCTGCAGCGGTCGGGAATCAGGAGCAGGGATAGTAAGTATTCATTTCTCTAATGTCCTAGTGGATGCTGGGGATTCCGTAAGGACCATGGGGATAGACGGGCTCCGCAGGAGACATGGGCACTTTAAGAAAGAATTTAGGTTCTGGTGTGCACTGGCTCCTCCCTCTATGTCCCTCCTCCAGACCTCAGTTTGAATCTGTGCCCAGACGACCGGGGTGCTTTTCAGTGAGCTCTCCTGAGCATGCTGAGAGAAAGTATTTTGTTAGTTTTTTTATTTTCAGGGAGATCTGCTGGCAACAGACTCCCTGCATCGTGGGACAGAGGGGAGAGAAGCAGCCCTACTCTCTGAAGCTAGGTCCTGCTTCTTAGGCTACTGGACACCATTAGCTCCAGAGGGATCGGTACGCAGGATCTCACCCTCGCCGTCCGGTCCCAGAGCCGCGCCACCGTCCCCCTCGCAGAGCCGGAAGACAGAAGCCGGGTGAGTATGAGAAGCAAAGAAGACTTCAGGCGGAAGAAGACTTTGTGTTCTTCACAGGAGGTAACGCACAGCGCTGCAGCTGTGCGCCATTGCTCCACACACACCTACACATACTCCGGTCACTGTTAGGGTGCAGGGCGCAGGGGGGGGCGCCCTGGGCAGCATTTGGGACCTCATATGGCAAAATAAGCATATATACAGCTGGGCACTGTATATATGTAAGAGCCCCCGCCAGAAATTACATTTTAAGCGGGACAGAAGCCCGCCGCCGAGGGGGCGGGGCTTCTTCCTCAGCACTCACCAGCGCCATTTTTTCTCCACAGCACCGCTGAGAGGAAGCTCCCCAGGCTCTCCCCTGCTGATACACGATAGAAGAGGGTGGAAAGAGAGGGGGGGCACATATTTAGGCGCAAAAAAAAAAAAACTATATTACAGCAGCTACTGGGTTAACATTAAGTTACTGTGTTATTCCTGGGATTTATAGCGCTGGGGTGTGTGCTGGCATACTCTCTCTCTGTCTCTCCAAAGGGCCTGGTGGGGGAACTGTCTCCAGAAAGGACATTCCCTGTGTGTGTGGTGTGTCGGTACGCTTGTGTCGACATGTCTGAGGAGGAAGGCTATGTGGGAGAGGAGCAGGAGCTAATGAATGTGGTGTCCCCGCCGACGGCGCCGACACCTGATTGGATGGATATGTGGAAGGTTTTGAATGATAATGTTAATTCCTTGCATACAAGATTTGGCAAGGCTGAGACATTGGGACAGTCAGGGTCTCATCCCGTGCCTGACCCTATGTTGCAGGGACCGTCAGGGTCCCAAAAGCGTCCACTATCCCAGATTGTTGACACAGATACCGACACGGATTCTGACTCCAGTGTCGACTACGATGATGCAAAGTTACAGCCAAAATTGGCTAAGTCTCTTCGATATATGATTATAGCAATAAAAGACGTTTTGCATATCACGGAGGAAACCCCTGTCCCGGACAAGAGGGTGCATATGTATAAGGGAAAGAAGCCTGAGGTAACCTTTCCCCCCTCACACGAACTGAATGAGTTATGTGAAAAGGCTTGGGAATCTCCAGATAAAAAACTGCAGATTTCCAAAAGGATTCTTATGGCGTATCCTTTCCCGCCAACGGACAGGTTACGATGGGAATCCTCCCCTAGGGTGGACAAAGCTTTAACACGCTTATCCAAGAAGGTAGCCCTGCCATCACAGGACACGGCTACCCTCAAAGATGCTGCTGATCGCAAGCAGGAGGTTACCCTGAAGTCCATTTATACACATTCGGGTACCTTACTAAGACCGGCAATCGCGTCGGCCTGGGTATGTAGTGCTGTAGCAGCATGGACGTATACCTTATCTGAGGAGATTGATACCCTAGACAAGGATACTGTATTATTGACCCTGGGGCATATTAAAGACGCTGTCCTATATATGAGAGATGCTCAAAGAGACATTAGTCTTTTGGGTTCTAGAATAAACGCTATGTCGATTTCGGCCAGAAGGGTCCTGTGGACTCGGCAATGGACAGGTGATGCAGACTCAAAAAGGCATATGGAGGTTTTACCTTACAGGGGTGAGGAATTGTTCGGGGAGGGTCTCTCGGACCTGGTCTCCACGGCTACAGCTGGAAAGTCAAGTTTTTTGCCTTATATTCCCTCACAGCCTTATCAAATGCAGTCCTTTCGATCACATAGAAACAAGAAAGTCCGAGGTGCGTCCTTTCTTGCCAGAGGTAGAGGTAGAGGAAAGAAGCTGCACAACACAGCTAGTTCCCAAGAACAGAAGTCCTCCCCGGCCTCTACGAAATCCACCGCATGACGCTGGGGCTCCAATGGCGGAGCTGGGCCCGGTGGGGGCACGTCTTCGAAGTTTCAGCCACATGTGGGTTCACTCCCAGGTGGATCCCTGGGCAATAGAAATTGTGTCTCAGGGATACAAGCTGGAATTCGAAGAGATGCCCCCTCACCGATATTTCAAATCGGCTCTACCAGCTTCCCCCCAAGAGAGGGAAATAGTGTTAAAAGAAATTCAAAAATTATATCTTCAACAGGTGGTGGTCAAGGTTCCCCTCCTTCAACAGGGACGGGGTTATTATTCGACCATGTTTGTAATCCTGAAACCGGACGGTTCGGTCAGACCCATATTGAATTTAAAATCCCTGAACCTATACCTCAAAAGGTTCAAGTTCAAGATGGAATCGCTAAGAGCGGTCATTGCAAGCCTGGAAGGGGGGGATTTTATGGTGTCTCTGGACATAAAGGATGCATACCTTCATGTCCCCATTTATCCACCTCATCAGGCGTACCTGAGATTTGCGGTACAGGATTGTCATTACCAATTTCAGACGTTGCCGTTTGGTCTCTCCATGGCACCGAGAATATTCACCAAGGTAATGGCGGAAATGATGGTGCTCCTGCGGAAGCAAGGTGTCACAATTATCCCGTACTTGGACGATCTCCTCATAAAAGCGAGATCAAGAGAACAGTTGCTGAACAGCGTATCACTTTCACTGGAAGTGTTACGGCAACACGGCTGGATTCTCAATATTCCAAAGTCGCAGTTGGTTCCTACGACTCGTCTGTCTTTCTTGGGCATGATTCTGGACACAGACCAGAAAAGGGTTTATCTCCCGATAGAAAAAGCCCAGGAACTCATGACCCTGGTCAAGAACCTATTGAAACCAAAACAGGTGTCGGTGCATCACTGCACTCGAGTCCTGGGAAAGATGGTGGCGTCATACGAAGCCATTCCCTTCGTAAGGTTCCATGCGAGGACTTTCCAATGGGACTTACTGGACAACATCCTGGAACTAAGGGCCATATACAACGCCCTGTGTCAAGCGGAGACCTTGCTTCGCGACCAACCGGTTCTGATCCAGTCAGACAACGTCACCGCAGTGGCTCACGTAAACCGCCAAGGCGGCACAAGGAGCAGAGTGGCGATGGCGGAAGCCACCAGAATTCTTCGCTGGGCGGAGAATCATGTAAGCGCACTGTCAGCAATGTTCATTCCGGGAGTGGACAACTGGGAAGCAGACTTCCTCCGCAGACACGACCTCCACCCGGGAGAGTGGGTACTTCATCACGAAGTCTTCGCACAGATTACAAGTCGGTGGGAACTGCCACAGGTGGACATGATGGCATCCCGCCTCAACAAAAAGCTACAGAGGTATTGCGCCAGGTCAAGAGACCCGCAGGCAGTAGCTGTAGACGCCCTGGTGACACCGTGGGTGTTCCAGTCGGTCTATGTATTTCCTCCTCTTCCTCTCATACCCAAGGTGCTGAGGATAATAAGAAAAAGAGGAGTGAGAACAATCCTCATTGTTCTGGATTGGCCACGTAGGACTTGGTATCCAGATCTGCAAGAAATGCTCACAGAAGAACCGTGGCCTCTTCCTCTAAGACAGGACCTGTTGCAACAGGGGCCCTGTCTGTTCCAAGACTTACCGCAGCTGCGTTTGACGGCATGGCGGTTGAACGCCGGATCCTAGCAGAGAAAGGCATTCCGGATGAGGTCATTCCTACGCTGATAAAGGCTAGGAAGGACGTGACAGCTAAACATTATCACCGTATATGGCGAAAATATGTTTCTTGGTGTGAGGCCAGGAACGCTCCTACGGAAGAATTCCAGCTGGGCCGTTTTCTTCACTTCCTACAGTCCGGAGTGAATTTGGGCCTAAAATTAGGCTCCATTAAGGTCCAGATTTCGGCCCTATCCATTTTCTTTCAAAAGGAGTTGGCTTCTTTACCAGAAGTCCAGACATTTGTAAAAGGAGTACTACATATTCAGCCTCCTTTTGTGCCTCCGGTGGCACCCTGGGATCTTAACGTGGTGTTAAGTTTCCTAAAGTCACACTGGTGTGAACCACTTAAAACGGTGGAGTTAAAATAACTCACATGGAAGGTGGTCATGTTGTTAGCCTTGGCTTCGGCTAGGCGTGTGTCAGAATCAGCGGCTTTGTCACATAAAAGCCCCTATCTGGTTTTCCATATGGATAGAGCGGAATTGCGGACCCGTCCACAATTTCTGCCAAAAGTGGTGTCATCTTTTCATATGAATCAACCTATTGTGGTGCCTGTGGCTACACGTGACTTGGAGGATTCCGAGTTACTTGATGTGGTCAGGGCTTTGAAAATGTATGTGGCCAGAACGGCTAGGGTCAGGAAAACAGAGTCACTGTTTGTCCTGTATGCATCCAACAAGATTGGTGCTCCTGCTTCAAAGCAAACTATTGCTCGCTGGATCTGTAACACGATTCAGCAGGCTCATTCTACGGCCGGATTGCCGTTACCTAAATCAGTTAAGGCCCATTCCACTAGGAAGGTGGGCTCTTCTTGGCAGCTGCCCGAGGGGTCTCGGCATTACAGCTATGCCGAGCGGCTACTTGGTCAGGTTCAAACACTTTTGCAAAGTTCTACAAGTTTGATACTCTGGCTGAGGAGGACCTCTTGTTTGCTCAATCAGTGCTGCAGAGTCATCCGTACTCTCCCGCCCGTTTGGGAGCTTTGGTATAATCCCCATGGTCCTTACGGAGTCCCCAGCATCCACTAAGACGTTAGAGAAAATAAGATTTTACTTACCGGTAAATCTATTTCTCGTAGCCCGCAGTGGATGCTGGGCGCCCGTCCCTAGTGCGGACTTCTTCTGCAATGCTTGTATATAGTTATTGCTTCAATAAGGGTTAAGTTTTGTTGCATCGGAGTAGATAAAGACCACCTTTCTGTCAAAGTGACAGTTGCCCCACCCCTTTCTCCTCCTTTCTCATGGGGCACGCCCCCTTTAATATTAAATTATAGTGTTTGATATCGCTTTTATATAAAATTTTATATAAAAGTGATATCAAACACTATAATTTAATATTAAATGTCACGTAACACCAGTCGCAGAATGTCACGCAACGCAGCGCATCAAATCAAGCGGATGAAAGATGCATATTACACAGTGTTAAAACCAGGTAGTTTTAGCGGCATTGATAAATATTATGGGTCGGTTAAAAATAAATTTAAAAGATCCGACGTAAGAAAGTGGTTACAAGAACAAGACGCATACACGTTGCACAAGCCAGCAAGAAAAAACTATAAAAGGAACATGATTTGTGTATCGGGTATAAACCAACAGTGGCAATGCGATTTGGTTTCGCTGATAGATCTGTCAAAATACAACGATGGTGTTAAATACATATTAACAATCATCGATATATTCAGTAAGAGGGTGTGGGGTGAAAGTCTGACCGCTAAGAACGCCGCAACAGTCGCTAATGCTTTTGAAAAAATATTCCAGCGGGGTGCTGTGCCGATGAAGCTACAAACCGATAATGGTAAAGAGTTTCTAAATAGAAACCTAAAAAAGGTGTTAGAAAAATACGGTATAAATCATTTCACGACCAATAACGATGTGAAAGCGGCTGTTATAGAGCGCTTCAATAGGACTTTAAAAACACGCATGTGGCGCTATTTCACGGCAAAGAATACCTACAGATATATAGACGTTTTACAAGACTTCATACGCAGCTATAATAACTAGAGATGAGCGGGTTCGGTTTCTCTGAATCCGAACCCGCCAGAACTTCATGTTTTTTTTCACGGGTCCGAGCGACTCGGATCTTCCCGCCTTGCTCGGTTAACCCGAGCGCGCCCGAACGTCATCATGACGCTGTCGGATTCTCGCGAGGCTCGGATTCTATCGCGAGACTCGGATTCTATATAAGGAGCCGCGCGTCGCCGCCATTTTCACACGTGCATTGAGATTGATAGGGAGAGGACGTGGCTGGCGTCCTCTCCATTTAGATTATAAGAGACTGAGAGAGATTTACTGGAGCTGACTAGGAGGAGTACTGTTACTGTAGAAGTGTAGAGACTGAGTGGAGAGAGTTTACTAGTGAGGACAGTGCAGTTTACTTTATAATCCGTTCTCTGCCTGAAAAAAGCGATACACAGCACACAGTGACTCAGTCACATACCATATCTGTGTGCACTGCTCAGGCTCAGGCCGGTGTGCTGCATCATCTATTATCTATATATAATATTATATATATCTGTCTGACTGCTCAGCTCACACAGCTTATAATTGTGGGGGAGACTGGGGAGCACTACTGCAGTGCCAGTTATAGGTTATAGCAGGAGCCAGGAGTACATAATATATTATATAGTGAGTGACCACCAGACACACAGTGCAGTTTATTTAATATATCCGTTCTCTGCCTGAAAAAAGCGATACACACAGTGACTCAGTCAGTCACATACCATATCTGTGTGCACTGCTCAGGCTCAGGCCAGTGTGCTGCATCATCTATATATATTATATATCTGTCTGACTGCTCAGCTCACACAGCTTATAATTGTGGGGGAGACTGGGGAGCACTACTGCAGTGCCAGTTATAGGTTATAGCAGGAGCCAGGAGTACATAATATATTATATAGTGAGTGACCACCAGACACACAGTGCAGTTTATTTAATATATCCGTTCTCTGCCTGAAAAAAGCGATACACACAGTGACTCAGTCAGTCACATACCATATCTGTGTGCACTGCTCAGGCTCAGGCCAGTGTGCTGCATCATCTATATATATTATATTTCTGTCTGACTGCTCAGCTCACACAGCTTATAATTGTGGGGGAGACTGGGGAGCACTACTGCAGTGCCAGTTATAGGTTATAGCAGGAGCCAGGAGTACATATTATATTAAAATTAAACAGTGCACACTTTTGCTGCAGGAGTGCCACTGCCAGTGTGACTGACCAGTGACCTGACCACACTGACCACCAGTATAGTTAGTAGTATACTTATATTGTGATTGCCTGAAAAAGTTAAACACTCGTCGTGTGACTTCACTTGTGTGTTTTTTTTTATTCAATAAAAATAAAACTCATTCTGCTGACAGACAGTGTCCAGCAGGTCCGTCATTATATAATATATAATATATACCTGTCCGGCTGCAGTAGTGATATATATATATTTTTTATATCATTTATCATCCAGTCGCAGCAGACACAGTACGGTAGTTCACGGCTGTGGCTACCTCTGTGTCTCTGCACTCGGCAGGCAGTCCGTCCATAATTGTAATACCACCTAACCGTGGATTTTTTTCATTCTTCTTTATACATACATAGTTACATAGACATCTTCTCTTTATCAACCAGTCTATATTAGCTGCAGACACAGTACAGTACGGTAGTTCACGGCTGTGGCTACCTCTGTGTCTGCACTCGGCAGGCAGTCCGTCCATAATTGTATACCACCTAACCGTGGTTTTTTTTCATTCTTCTTTATACATACATAGTTACATAGACATCTTCTCTTTATCAACCAGTCTATATTAGCTGCAGACACAGTACAGTACGGTAGTTCACGGCTGTGGCTACCTCTGTGTCTGCACTCGGCAGGCAGTCCGTCCATAATTGTATACCACCTAACCGTGGATTTTTTTCAGTCTTCTTTATACATACATAGTTACATAGACATCTTCTCTTTATCAACCAGTCTATATTAGCTGCAGACACAGTACAGTACGGTAGTTCACGGCTGTGGCTACCTCTGTGTCTGCAGTCGGCAGGCAGTCCATAATTGTATACTAGTATCCATCTCCATTGTTTACCTGAGGTGCCTTTTAGTTGTGCCTATTAAAATATGGAGAACAAAAATGTTGAGGTTCCAAAATTAGGGAAAGATCAAGATCCACTTCCACCTCTTGCTGAAGCTGCTGCCACTAGTCATGGCCGAGACGATGAAATGCCAGCAACGTCGTCTGCCAAGGCCGATGCCCAATGTCATAGTACAGAGCATGTCAAATCCAAAACACCAAATATCAGAAAAAAAAGGACTCCAAAACCTAAAATAAAATTGTCGGAGGAGAAGCGTAAACTTGCCAATATGCCATTTACCACACGGAGTGGCAAGGAACGGCTGAGGCCCTGGCCTATGTTCATGGCTAGTGGTTCAGCTTCACATGAGGATGGAAGCACTCAGCCTCTCGCTAGAAAAATGAAAAGACTCAAGCTGGCAAAAGCAGCACAGCAAAGAACTGTGCATTCTTCGAAATCCCAAATCCACAAGGAGAGTCCAATTGTGTCGGTTGCGATGCCTGACCTTCCCAACACTGGACGTGAAGAGCATGCGCCTTCCACCATTTGCACGCCCCCTGCAAGTGCTGGAAGGAGCACCCGCAGTCCAGTTCCTGATAGTCAGATTGAAGATGTCAGTGTTGAAGTACACCAGGATGAGGAGGATATGGGTGTTGCTGGCGCTGGGGAGGAAATTGACCAGGAGGATTCTGATGGTGAGGTGGTTTGTTTAAGTCAGGCACCCGGGGAGACACCTGTTGTCCGTGGGAGGAATATGGCCGTTGACATGCCAGGTGAAAATACCTAAAAAATCAGCTCTTCGGTGTGGAGGTATTTCACCAGAAATGCGGACAACAGGTGTCAAGCCGTGTGTTCCCTTTGTCAAGCTGTAATAAGTAGGGGTAAGGACGTTAACCACCTCGGAACATCCTCCCTTATACGTCACCTGCAGCGCATTCATAATAAGTCAGTGACAAGTTCAAAAACTTTGGGTGACAGCGGAAGCAGTCCACTGACCAGTAAATCCCTTCCTCTTGTAACCAAGCTCACGCAAACCACCCCACCAACTCCCTCAGTGTCAATTTCCTCCTTCCCCAGGAATGCCAATAGTCCTGCAGGCCATGTCACTGGCAATTCTGACGAGTCCTCTCCTGCCTGGGATTCCTCCGATGCATCCTTGCGTGTAACGCCTACTGCTGCTGGCGCTGCTGTTGTTGCCGCTGGGAGTCGATGGTCATCCCAGAGGGGAAGTCGTAAGCCCACTTGTACTACTTCCAGTAAGCAATTGACTGTTCAACAGTCCTTTGCGAGGAAGATGAAATATCACAGCAGTCATCCTACTGCAAAGCGGATAACTGAGGCCTTGACAACTATGTTGGTGTTAGACGTGCGTCCGGTATCCGCCGTTAGTTCACAGGGAACTAGACAATTTATTGAGGCAGTGTGCCCCCGTTACCAAATACCATCTAGGTTCCACTTCTCTAGGCAGGCGATACCGAGAATGTACACGGACGTCAGAAAAAGACTCACCAGTGTCCTAAAAAATGCAGTTGTACCCAATGTCCACTTAACCACGGACATGTGGACAAGTGGAGCAGGGCAGGGTCAGGACTATATGACTGTGACAGCCCACTGGGTAGATGTATGGACTCCCGCCGCAAGAACAGCAGCGGCGGCACCAGTAGCAGCATCTCGCAAACGCCAACTCTTTCCTAGGCAGGCTACGCTTTGTATCACCGCTTTCCAGAATACGCACACAGCTGAAAAACTCTTACGGCAACTGAGGAAGATCATCGCGGAATGGCTTACCCCAATTGGACTCTCCTGTGGATTTGTGGCATCGGACAACGCCAGCAATATTGTGTGTGCATTAAATCTGGGCAAATTCCAGCACGTCCCATGTTTTGCACATACCTTGAATTTGGTGGTGCAGAATTTTTTAAAAAACGACAGGGGCGTGCAAGAGATGCTGTCGGTGGCCAGAAGAATTGCGGGACACTTTCGGCGTACAGGCACCACGTACAGAAGACTGGAGCACCACCAAAAACTACTGAACCTGCCCTGCCATCATCTGAAGCAAGAAGTGGTAACGAGGTGGAATTCAACCCTCTATATGCTTCAGAGGTTGGAGGAGCAGCAAAAGGCCATTCAAGCCTATACAATTGAGCAAGATATAGGAGGTGGAATGCACCTGTCTCAAGTGCAGTGGAGAATGATTTCAACGTTGTGCAAGGTTCTGATGCCCTTTGAACTTGCCACACGTGAAGTCAGTTCAGACACTGCCAGCCTGAGTCAGGTCATTCCCCTCATCAGGCTTTTGCAGAAGAAGCTGGAGGCATTGAAGAAGGAGCTAAAAGGGAGCGATTCCGCTAGGCATGTGGGACTTGTGGATGCAGCCCTTAATTCGCTTAACAAGGATTCACGGGTGGTCAATCTGTTGAAATCAGAGCACTACATTTTGGCCACCGTGCTCGATCCTAGATTTAAAGCCTACCTTGGATCTCTCTTTCCGGCAGACACAAGTCTGCTGGGGTTGAAAGACCTGCTGGTGACAAAATTGTCAAGTCAAGCGGAACGCGACCTGTCAACATCTCCTCCTTCACATTCTCCCGCAACTGGGGGTGCGAGGAAAAGGCTCAGAATTCCGAGCCCACCCGCTGGCGGTGATGCAGGGCAGTCTGGAGCGACTGCTGATGCTGACATCTGGTCCGGACTGAAGGACCTGACAACGATTACGGACATGTCGTCTACTGTCACTGCATATGATTCTCTCAACATTGATAGAATGGTGGAGGATTATATGAGTGACCGCATCCAAGTAGGCACGTCACACAGTCCGTACTTATACTGGCAGGAAAAAGAGGCAATTTGGAGGCCCTTGCACAAACTGGCTTTATTCTACCTAAGTTGCCCTCCCACAAGTGTGTACTCCGAAAGAGTGTTTAGTGCCGCCGCTCACCTTGTCAGCAATCGGCGTACGAGGTTACATCCAGAAAATGTGGAGAAGATGATGTTCATTAAAATGAATTATAATCAATTCCTCCGCGGAGACATTGACCAGCAGCAATTGCCTCCACAAAGTACACAGGGAGCTGAGATGGTGGATTCCAGTGGGGACGAATTGATAATCTGTGAGGAGGGGGATGTACACGGTGATATATCGGAGGGTGAAGATGAGGTGGACATCTTGCCTCTGTAGAGCCAGTTTGTGCAAGGAGAGATTAATTGCTTCTTTTTTGGGGGGGGTCCAAACCAACCCGTCATATCAGTCACAGTCGTGTGGCAGACCCTGTCACTGAAATGATGGGTTGGTTAAAGTGTGCATGTCCTGTTTTGTTTATACAACATAAGGGTGGGTGGGAGGGCCCAAGGACAATTCCATCTTGCACCTCTTTTTTCTTTTCTTTTTCTTTGCATCATGTGCTGATTGGGGAGGGTTTTTTGGAAGGGACATCCTGCGTGACACTGCAGTGCCACTCCTAGATGGGCCCGGTGTTTGTGTCGGCCACTAGGGTCGCTAATCTTACTCACACAGTCAGCTACCTCATTGCGCCTCTTTTTTTCTTTGCGTCATGTGCTGTTTGGGGAGGGTTTTTTGGAAGGGACATCCTGCGTGACACTGCAGTGCCACTCCTAGATGGGCCCGGTGTTTGTGTCGGCCACTAGGGTCGCTAATCTTACTCACACAGCTACCTCATTGCGCCTCTTTTTTTCTTTGCGTCATGTGCTGTTTGGGGAGGGTTTTTTGGAAGGGACATCCTGCGTGACACTGCAGTGCCACTCCTAGATGGGCCCGGTGTTTGTGTCGGCCACTAGGGTCGCTAATCTTACTCACACAGCTACCTCATTGCGCCTCTTTTTTTCTTTGCGTCATGTGCTGTTTGGGGAGGGTTTTTTGGAAGGGACATCCTGCGTGACACTGCAGTGCCACTCCTAGATGGGCCCGGTGTTTGTGTCGGCCACTAGGGTCGCTAATCTTACTCACACAGCTACCTCATTGCGCCTCTTTTTTTCTTTGCGTCATGTGCTGTTTGGGGAGGGTTTTTTGGAAGGGACATCCTGCGTGACACTGCAGTGCCACTCCTAGATGGGCCCGGTGTTTGTGTCGGCCACTAGGGTCGCTTATCTTACTCACACAGCGACCTCGGTGCAAATTTTAGGACTAAAAATAATATTGTGAGGTGTGAGGTATTCAGAATAGACTGAAAATGAGTGTAAATTATGGTTTTTGAGGTTAATAATACTTTGGGATCAAAATGACCCCCAAATTCTATGATTTAAGCTGTTTTTTAGTGTTTTTTGAAAAAAACACCCGAATCCAAAACACACCCGAATCCGACAAAAAAAATTCGGTGAGGTTTTGCCAAAACGCGTTCGAACCCAAAACACGGCCGCGGAACCGAACCCAAAACCAAAACACAAAACCCGAAAAATTTCAGGCGCTCATCTCTAATAATAACACATACCATAGAACGATTAAGTGCGCTCCAGACGATGTGAATGACTCTAACGCATTGAGTGTCTTCAAAACGACCTACGGTGATTACTTTAGAAGTAAGAAAGCCCCCGTTTGTTTAGGAATCGGTGACCATGTCCGTATTTCTAAATATAAGGACATATTTCAGAAAGGTTACGAACAGAGTTTTTCTGAGGAGATATTTGTTGTACATAGTGTGAACACTAAAGGGCTTAAGCCGCTTTATAAGTTGGCAGATCTGTACGGTGAAGTTATAACAGGTAGTTTTTACCCCGAAGAGCTTCAAAGCATACCAAAAAACTATAACAGAGTTTACAAAGTGGAAAAGATTTTAAAAAATAAGACGGTCAGAGGCCGAAAATACGCGTTAGTCAAGTGGCGCGGGTACCCCGCAAAATTTAACAGTTGGGTCGCGGCATCGGTGATAAAAGACATATAAAGCTCATCACTATCTGAACAAGGCGAGCGATGGATGAGAAGTCGTTCTACATAACCTTACCCAGCAACGCCTCGGCGGTTACTTTCCAGCAAAATAAGATTTCTAACTATACGACAAAGTTGGCTAAACCGATAGACTTAAATGGCGAATGGGAAGTAGCACTTACTGAGATACAATACCCGCATACGTGGAATACATTGGATTTACAAGATTGTAGACTGCAATTATCATGGGATGGAACAGCGGATCATCCGGTGGCGAGAGTCGCGAGTTTGTGCATTAAACCGAGTTTTTATGAAACAATCGAAGCGTTACTGAACGTAATCAACGCTGAAATTGTACAACTGAAACTGGACGTTGGATTAAGACTAACGTACGATCCGTTTGCACGCGTTGTAACATGCGACAGTAAGCTGTTGTATCAAATCCACGCCGGTTCTAAGCTGACATGGATACTGGGTTTACAACCTAAAACTAAGATTTCTAAACCATGCGCCGACATCAAAGGCGGCCAATATACGATGTACGTGTACACAGACATTATCGAACACCAACGGGTCGGGGATAGTTATGTACCGCTACTTCGCACTGTTGAAATGAAGGGTTATAACAATGAGGTGATCACAATACGATACGAGAAGCCCGATTATGTACCATTGTGCAAAACACATTTTGACACGATAGCCATAGCGATAAAGAACGACCAGAACGAGAACATGGCATTTAAGTTTGGGAAAGCGATCGTGAAGCTACACTTCAGACGCCGCAAAACTGAATTTTATTAACGAAGCAGAATGGTCGCTGTTAAAAATTATGGCGATCCGGGCCTCTACGCGCAATATTATAAATCTCAAGCCGGTAATGGATTATCAGGTTTTCACGGCAGCGCGTACATGTACGGCTGCGATTTAGGCGGTATTTTTCGAAGTCTTTTCAGAAAAGCTGTACCTCTTTTCCGGAGAGGTTTAGAGTTAGCTAAACCGCATATGAAGACCGCGGCACGTAATATTGCGAAAGATGTTATCGGGCAAGCCACAACGGCAGTCGTGAATAAGATACACGAGGCGAACCAAGCAAAGCAAGACGGTTCAGGACTAATATATACAAGAAAAGGCGTGTCTAAAAGAAAACGGAAGCGTATGATAGCGCTTCCGCCTTGGGACATACCCTTTTTAAATAAAAAACAGAGACGACGCAACTCAAAGAAGAAGAGAAAGCCGAAGCGCTCCGTTGGTGATATTTTTTAAACATGTCTTTCATACACCACGAGTCCGTTGAATGTGCAAAAACAGAGCTGGATCTTTTTGACGTGCCCCCGACACAAACTAGTATAGAGAAAAGTCTATACGTCGAAAGTTCAACCTTTAGCGGCATTATCCGACACAGCTCCGCTTGAATTTTATATAGCAGCCAGCGGTGAACACTACTACGATCTGAACAATACGCTGTTGTACGTGACATGCAAGATCGTACGAACGGATAACACACCGATACCGCAAGGTGCGCGGGTCGCACTTATTAATTACCCAATAGCGACTTTATTCAACCAAGTGGATGTAACTTTGGGCGACAGGCTCATATCACAATCCAACAATCTTTACGCATACCGCGCGTACATTGAGACTATATTGAATTACAGCTCGGATGCATTGTCAACAAAACACACAACAGGCTTATTTCACAAAGATTCGGCTGGTGAATTTAACAACACGGCGCTGGACGGTCTGAATACGGGGTTCAAAAAACGAGCAGGAGCAACAGAGCAGAGTCGCACGGATGAATTGCTAGGACCGCTTCACTGCGACCTTTTCCATCAACATAAACTAATTTTAAACGTAAATTAACTCGGCCTCTGACCGTCTTATTTAAAATCTTTTCCACTTTGTAAACTCTGTTATAGTTTTTTGGTATGCTTTGAAGCTCTTTGGGGTAAAAACTACCTGTTATAACTTCACCGCACAGATCTGCCAACTTATAAAGCGGCTTAAGCCCTTTAGTGTTCACACTATGTACAACAAATATCTCCTCAGAAAAACTCTGTTCGTAACCTTTCTGAAATATGTCCTTATATTTAGAAATACGGACGTGGTCACAGATTCCTAAACAAACGGGGGCTTTCTTACTTCTAAAGTAATCACCGTAGGTCGTTTTGGAGACACTCAATGCGTTAGAGTCATTCACATCGTTTGGAGCGCACTTAATCGTTCTATGGTATGTGTTATTATAGCTGCGTATGAAGTCTTGTAAAACGTCTATATATCTGTAGGTATTCTTTGCCGTGAAATAGCGCCACATGCGTGTTTTTAAAGTCCTATTGAAGCGCTCTATAACAGCCGCTTTCACATCGGTTTTGGTCGTGAAATGATTTATACCGTATTTTTCTAACACCTTTTTTAGGTTTCTGTTTAGAAACTCTTTACCATTATCGGTTTGTAGCTTCATCGGCACAGCACCCCGCTGGAATATTTTTTCAAAAGCATTAGCGATTGTTGCGGCGTTCTTAGCGGTCAGACTTTCACCCCACACCCTCTTACTGAATATATCGATGATTGTTAATATGTATTTAACACCATCGTTGTATTTTGACAGATCTATCAGCGAAACCAAATCGCATTGCCACTGTTGGTTTATACCCGATACACAAATCATGTTCCTTTTATAGTTTTTTCTTGCTGGCTTGTGCAACGTGTATGCGTCTTGTTCTTGTAACCACTTTCTTACGTCGGATCTTTTAAATTTATTTTTAACCGACCCATAATATTTATCAATGCCGCTAAAACTACCTGGTTTTAACACTGTGTAATATGCATCTTTCATCCGCTTGATTTGACGCGCTGCGTTGCGTGACATTCTGCGACTGGTGTTACGTGACATTTAATATTAAATTATAGTGTTTGATATCGCTTTTATATAAAATTTTATATAAAATTTTATATAAAAGCGATATCAAACACTATAATTTAATATTAAAGGGGGTGTGCCCCATGAGAAAGGAGGAGAAAGGGGTGGGGCAACTGTCACTTTGACAGAAAGGTGGTCTTTATCTACTTTCTGGGAATAACATGCCCACTGCCCTGCTTTAGGTGCTGGAGACCAGCGCTGCCAGACCCAGATAGTAAGTGCCAGGGTCCGGTGCGCGATGACAATAATCTCCAGTAAAGGTGTTGTACTCAGGCTTATGGCAGGCTTTTGCGAGTCACAAGTAAGCCGTCAAAGTTTCCACCTTCATACGCTACGATGTATCTCATTACTGGTAATGTAGCGTGCTTTGATTTTGCTCCATGCTTAGTGATCTTCTCCTGCTTTGCATGTGCTCTATATTTAGCGAACAACTTCTCCTCCTCCTCTTCTTGTTCTTCTACTTTTACGTCTACTTCTTCTTCTTCTTCTGATGATGATGATGATGATGAAAAGCTCTCACTCCCACTATCTCCGGCCTCTATATCAATGTCCGACTTTATAGCTGACTTTGGTCTCTTCCTAAAAGTACAAAAGTAATGAAAAGTGCTCAGTAGCAGAACATAGACAGAAACCATCGGGGTCTCTATATCCTATATGATGTCACAGTGCAGTGTATAGAGGCACATTATATAACATGGTAGCATAATATATTACAGTACAGCACCGGGACACAGGGCAGCCTATGATATCACAGTATAGCACAGCAATGCAGGAGTAATTGTGTTGTACTTTCCACTATGCGTCTCCTGCTAAGTGCAGTTATGATAAAAGGGATAGGCCTGCAAGTTACTGTCACGCTATTGGCTGTACTAATATAGCATATTACTGTCTGTTATTGTGTCAGTAAAATAATATTCTCATATGCTAACAGCAGAGTGTCTGTATTAACCCTTTCCATTATACTGGTAATAATAGTACAGTAATAAATGAATACTCTTTACCTAGGTAAATAAAGTGTAAATCACATTAATAACTTACCAGATGTAAATGCAGAAGGTCAGTGTAGTCGCTACAGAAAACAAGCCGGAGCATGTAGTGGCAATCAGCAATCCTGCAGGACAGAAACAGGTTAGGGGAATAAGCGTCATGTTAGTTACAGCCGTGTTACACATAGATCAATTCCTTATATGAAACAATGATGAAAACTACTTTGCTGTCACTAGTAAGTCATACTCACCGACTTTGTATTTCTCCTCTCCGGGAGAAGCCCGGAGAGGAGCCGCTGCAGGTTTCTTCGGGGGGCGGGGCCAGACTGTGACATCACTAATCCTCGCCCCACATCAGGAAATGCCGCGATTTGCGGGTCCTCGAGAAGGGGGCGGGGCTAAAATGATGCGATTTGCGTCATTTTAACCCCTTCTCCACCCGACGGACCCGCGAATGCTGGAGGTAATCTCTCCATCCTGCCCGCATCACTAGGGTGCGAGCAGGATGCGGGAGACCTGCCCACTCTTCCGGGGGTGCGGGGGGCTACCCCCAAAAAAGGGAGCCTCCCGCAGCTTCCGGGAGAGTAGGTAAGTATGTAGTAAGTGCAGAATATACTGAAGTTCAGCGTATATAATTTCCACCATTGCGCCCATGCTATAGGTGCTCTCCTACTTTCTGGCTTGGGGAGTGTCCTGTGCAGACACTGTGTCATGGGAGCCATGAGAGAGGGGACATCGGGGCTGTCTGTATTACATGGCTCTCAGGTCTGTATTACATTGTGCTCTATGCACATAACAGGCAGCTGCCCCCATACAATGGTCTTAGTAAGTGTACAAGGAGTGTGATAGGCTGTCACCTGATCTAGAGCAGCTCCAATGGGGTGTAACCGTCACATGTATATTGGTATATTGGGGAGTAACCTGCGCCCAGGGCCGTCTTAACAGCAGTGTGGGCCCCTGGGCACAACAATGCACTGGGGCCCCTACCTATCCGCCAGCGGTAGCGGTTGGGGGTGCAATCAGCGGCAGCTTTGATGTCCCGCAGGCGGTAGTGGATGTTCTATCTTCAGCTCAGCATGTAGGACCTGGAGCAGTAATTTCTGCTAATTACTCCTTACTGCACAGATGCAGTGGAGGGAACACTAAACTGTATAAGGGGCATTGTGCTGAATGAAGGGGGCCCTGGTACATGACTTCCAGGGTGGTAGGGGTTTTTTAATATGCAGGGGAGGGGTGGATAGTGGAGTGGGTTTAATATTCACCATTTTCCGGTGGGAGGGCAGCTTGCTTGACTGCAGATATCTCCAGTTCCTGGAAACAGATTTCTTAGCTTTGAATGGGATAAAAACACTAAAGAGTCTCATCTTTCAGGAGGTACTGGGAACTTGGGGATCAGAGTTCAGGAGCCAGAGCAATCCACCAACGAAAATATAAAACTGTATACCAGGTGTGTGGAGCTGGAGCAGGGACCAGCTGCCGGAAGGCTGATATCTCTGGTTCTGGGCATAGTAGAGACAAGCTGCCAGTATTCACCAAAAGGGGAGCGTCCCAGCTTTTGGAGTATACCTTCAGAAAAACTAAAAGCCAAATAGAATCCGAGATATTGGGCTGGGAAAAGCAATTAACAGGCTTGGATGGGGACCACTGCTTTGAAGTCATATATCTCTGGTTCCCCTGGCCCGATTTTCAAAAATCTGGTACCCCTGGAAAGAGGGGACCCTCAGCTATCAGCCTAGGGCCCTTATACTCCTGGGGCCCTTGGGCAAGTGCCCACTGAGCCCATACGAAAAGACGGCCCTGCCTGCGCCCTGACCTGGGAATGTCCCACACTGTGCACTCTGCACCTGCTGATATATTATATGCTGCAGCACAAAGCTGACTTATGGTCATAGGGCCTAATTCAGACCTGATCATAGCAGCAAATTTGTTAGCAGTTGGGCTAAACCATGTGCACTGCATGGGAGGGGGGTGAGATATAACATGTACAGAGAGAGTTAGATTTGGGTGGGGTGTGTTAATGTTTGAATCTATATTGCAGTGTAAAAATAAAGCAGCCAGTATTTACCCTGCACAGAAAAAATATAACCCACCCAAATCTAACTCTCTCTGCACATGTTATATCTGCTCCCCCCCCCACCCCCTGCAGTGCACATGGTTTTGCCCATCTGCTAACAAATTTGCTACTATGATAAAGTCTGAATTCGGCCCATAAGCACAATAATACTAGGCAGATGATGCCACGATCTCACCCAGCTGCAGATGTAACTCTTCCCCCACAGATGCCGCCCCTGTCCCCACTAATCCCTATTACTGACACACTGCACATATATGCTCTGACTTGTATCCATCCTTGCCTACCCTCCCGGAATGGCCGGGAGGCTCCCGAAAATCGGGTGACCCTCCCGGCCCCCCAGAAGAGCAGGCAAGTCTCCCGATTTCAGGGGTCACCCCCTGCCCGGCCGCCCACTTAGCGAGTGAAGTGGGCGGTCCGGGCAGGCGATGATGCGATTCTTGTTGAATTGCGTCATCATAGCCACGCCCCCCGCTGTATAATGGCGGTAATAGCTGAATTACACAGTGGGGGGCGTGGCTTACATGACACGATCCAGCAACCACGCCCCCGTTCCGCCTCTGACCCGCCCCCTTTCCGCCTTCGCCCCGCCCCCTCTTCACGTCACCTCACTGCCCGCCCCCCTGTTGAGCCGACCAGCTGCTCTCTCCCGGAGAGAGCAGCCCAAAAGTCGGCAAGTATGCTTGTGTCACTGTTAGGTACCTGTGACTGTAGAAGCGTTGGACTCTTCTGTCTTCTGGGCTTGGTCTGCGGAGACACCTACATGTGTGGCTGATGTAAGGAGAGAATAGAGAAGATAAGCAATGTGTGTAGTAATATATAAATAATGAGCAACATTTACTTAACCAAGTAACGCTGTGACATGACATTCCCTGTGTAGTATGGGCATGTTTCTGATAAGGCATGCTAAAACTCTATCAGCGCATGCTGGGACATGTAGTTCCACACATAGGCGTGCGCAGCACATTTTATTAGGGGGTGCACTGTCGGAGGGGTGTGTCTAGCACCGCCTTTTGGGTGTGTCTAGCACCATCTATTGACGGTCAACGCAATATAAAATATCCACCCTTGTACCAATCCTAATAAAGCAGATACAGATGTTGTGGTGTGCACCAAACAAACACCCCTGATGGCACTCACTGCAATTACACTGCTCCTCCTCAGCCTGGTCTGGCTCCCCCTCTCTTTCCCCTGCAATCTGCAGCAGCTTACTTACAAGTCAGTCACTCACTGACACTGACAGTCACAGACTAGTACTGCTGCTGCTGGAAAAACACGTGACGTGTCAATGTTGCTGCCGACCGCCTGTCAGTATTGAATTTGTCTTCCTAAGAGGAACGCTGGCTGCATGCTGCTCCTCATCAGTGGCTGGCGTTGGCATAGCATAGAAGGAGAGAGGTGTGTATGTGGCGGGTGTGACGGGTGGGCATGCGAGCAGCATGACGTAATCACATCACATCACACTGTTTTTGTATATGGAGGTGGAGCCGCGAGTTTGAAAGCCGGTGGCAGTGGCACCCTTGATTAACTCAGGCACCCGGTCCGTAATGCAGTCCTGACAGGGTGCAGCACAGAGGGGACAGTAATCAGCCTGCTCGGCGATCGCTGCATCAGGCATGTGAGATTGGGGTGCCAGACATTAGGGGGTGCCTGTGCGCACCAGGCACCCTCCCTGCGCACACCTATGGTTCCACATTAGATGGTGTGCCATACATTGCCTATACCTGCTATAGACACTGGTGAGTAGGTGCCTGAAAGCCAAACATGTCACCCCAGTACTATTATCACACAATATAGTCAGTATAACACTCTGTGTAACTAGTAGAGATGTGCACCGGAAATTTTTCTGGTTTTGTGTTTTGGTTTTGGATTCGGTTCCGCGGCCGTGTTTTGGATTCGGGCGCGTTTTGGCAAAACCTCCCTTAAAATTTTTTGTCGGATTCGGGTGTGTTTTGGATTCGGGTGTTTTTTTCCAAAACTCCTCAAAAACAGCTTAACTCATAGAATTTGGGGGTAATAATCCTATATTACTCTTAACCTCAGTAACCACAATTTCCACTCATTTCCAGTCTATTCTGAACACCTCACACCTCACAATACTATTTTTAGTCCTAAAATTTGCACTGAGGTCGCTGGATGACTAAGCAAAGCGACCCAAGAGGGTGGCACAAACACCTGGCCCATCTAGGAGTGGCACTGCAGTGTCAGACAGGATGGCACTTAAAAAAATAGTCCCCAAACATCACATGATGCAAAGAAAAGAGAAAAAGAGGTGCACTGTGGTCGCTGGACGGCTAACCTAAGCGACACAAACACCTCAATATCACAGGAATTATTCGTTCTAATCAATGGTATTATTGGTCCAAATCACTGGAAGAAAATGACAAAATCACTGGAATTATTCGTTCTAATCAATGGTATTATTGGTCCAAATCACTGGAAGAAAATAACAAAATCACTGGAATTAAATGGCAGTAATGTCGGGAATTATATCAAATGGCAGTACCACTGGACATATACGGAAGTGTCAGACAGGATGGCACTTAAAAAAATTGTCCTTAAACAGCACATAATGCAAAGAAAAGAGAAAAAGAGGTGCACTGTGGTTGCTGGACGGCTAAGCGACACAAACACCTCAATATCACAGGAATTATTTGTTCTAATCAATGGTATTATTGGTGCAAATCACTGGAAGAAAATGACAAAATCACTGGAATTAAATGGCAGTAATGTCGGGAATTATATCAAATGGCAGTACCACTGGACATATACGGAAGTGTCAGACAGGATGGCACTTAAAAAAAATTGGCCCCAAACAGCACATGATGCAAAGAAAAGAGAAAAAGAGGAGCACTGTGGTCGCTGGACAGCTAAGCCAAGCGACACAAACACCTCAATATCACAGGAATTATTTGTTCTAATCAATGGTATTATTGGTCCAAATCACTGGAAGAAAATGACAAAATCACTGGAATTATTCGTTCTAATCAATGGTATTATTGGTCCAAATCACTGGAAGAAAATGACAAAATCACTGGAATTATTCGTTCTAATCAATGGTATTATTGGTCCAAATCACTGGAAGAAAATGACAAAATCACTGGAATTATTCATTCTAATCAATGGTATTATTGGTCCAAATCACTGGAATAAAATGACAAAATCACTTTAATTATTCGTAAACATTTGTAGAAAGTCGCTGCTTTCTGATTACAGAAATGCTCAGATATTTCTGCGAATCCACAATCCCTTCCCAGAGGAAAAAGAAATTGAGAAACCGTTGTTTGAGAACGTTTGTTCTCTTTCCCTTACAAAGGAACAAACCACTTTCCAAGAAGACTGACGTTTTTGGGATTATGGAGACATAATGTTTTTGAATATAAATCCTAAAGCAGGTGGTGTATTAGAGCAAAAGAGTGCAAGAGACCAGCCATGCAGCTTCTGAAATATTATGACAAAATGTTACTGTATTTCATAAACACTCATTCCTAACTCTGCTAAGTACTGTTTGGTATACTGTATCTGGCTTCCATGAGGTAGTTGTCCATTATTTCAGCTTCCATTGACCTTTTTGAAAGCGGTAGAAGTTATCGATTCTTTTTTTTCCCCCCCTATTTTTAATTTTCTTCTGCATAGCCCAGTAAAATGTTGCAATGTTAAGTATTGACTTGTGCCTTCTGGGGGTCCACTTCTTCACCAAACCCAGCCAAATCTCATCCTAATCCTCTGTTCCACGTTCTCTATGTAACCCATCTGTGTCACCCATATCTGTCTACCCCTTCCCTTTAGATTGTAAGCTCTCACGAGCAGGGCCCTCTTCCCTTATGTGCTTATCCTTTATCTTACTTTAATAATCTTCAACTGTACCACATCCAGCAGTCTTATGCCACCTGATACTTATTCCAGTGTCATCTGCTGATGTAACTATGTGTATTTACCCTGTACTTGTCCTATACTGTCATCAACTGTAAATTGCTGTTTTCCTGTTTGATTATTTATGTACTCTGTAATTGGGCGCTGCAGAACCCTTGTGGTGCCATATAAATAAAGGATAATAATACTAATATAGGGTGTATAATCCCCAGGTGTATCTCACACATCACACAGTACAGTACATAGGGTGTATAATCCCCAGGTGTATCTCACACATCGCTCAGTACAGATTACAGGATGTATAATCACCAGGTGTATAACACACGTCGCACAGTACAGTATACATACTGGTCACAACAATGCAGCAGATATTGAGCACTGATCAGGATAATAGAAGTGACACAGAGCTGCAAGATGCAGCAATGGCCTACTGTACTGTACTATATATGTATACTGCTGGTTACTAAAATGCTGCACTGTCCTACTATATACTGCTCACAATAATGCAGCACATATATGGAATGGATACTTGCAGTGACACAGAGCTGCAAGATACTACAGCAATGGCCTAATGTACTGTACAACTATATACTGTTGGTCACCAAAATGCTGCACTGTCCTACTATATACTGCTCACAATAATGCAGCACAGATATGGAATGGATACTTGCAATGACACAGAGCTGTAAGATACAGCAATGGCCTACTGTACAACTATATACTGTTGGTCACCAAAATGCTGCACTGTAATACTATATATACTGCTCACAATAATGCAGCACAGATATGGAATGGATACTTGCAGTGACACAGAGCTGCAAGATACACCAATGGCCTACTGTACTGTACAACTATATACTGTTGGTCACCAAAATGCTGCACTGTAATACTATATATACTGCTCACAATAATGCAGCACAGATATGGAATGGATACTTGCAGTGACACAGAGCTGCAAGATACAGCAATGGCCTACTGTACTGTACAACTATATACTGTTGGTCACCAAAATACTGCACTGTCCTACTATATACTGCTCACAATAATGCAGCACAGATATGGAATGGATACTTGCAGTGACACAGAGCTGCAAGATACAGCAATGGCCTACTGTACTGTACAACTATATACTGTTGGTCACCAAAATGATGCACTGTAATACTATATATACTGCTCACAATAATGCAGCACAGATATGGAATGGATACTTGCAGTGACACAGAGCTGCAAGATACAGCAATGGCCTACTGTACTGTACAACTATATACTGTTGGTCACCAAAATGCTGCACTGTAATACTATATATACTGCTCACAATAATGCAGCACAGATATGGAATGGATACTTGCAGTTACACAGAGCTACAAGATACAGCAATGGCCTACTGTACAACTATATACTGTTGGTCACCAAAATGCTGCACTGTAATACTATATATACTGCTCACAATAATGCAGCACAGATATGGAATGGATACTTGCAGTGACACAGAGCTACAAGATACAGCAATGGCCTACTGTACAACTATATACTGTTGGTCACCAAAATGCTGCACTGTAATACTATATATACTGCTCACAATAATGCAGCACAGATATGGAATGGATACTTGCAGTGACACAGAGCTACAAGATACAGCAATGGCCTACTGTACAACTATATACTGTTGGTCACCAAAATGCTGCACTGTAATACTATATATACTGCTCACAATAATGCAGCACAGATATGGAATGGATACTTGCAGTGACACAGAGCTGCAAGATACAGTAATGGCCTACTGTACTGTACAACTATATACTGCAGGGACATGCGGTGAGCTAAAAGGCTAAGGAGGCACTAGCTAGCACCAGAGCCAGATTTACACACAAAATATGAGCCAAAGTGTACATCTGGGCATTATGCACAGGTGCAGCAGTATAAACTCCAGGAAATTTGGTGAGTTTTGATAAGAGATGTGCGGAAAAGATACACAGGTGAGGCATTGCCTCACCTGCCATATACTTTTTACTCCAGAGATTTGGCTATAAAAATTATTAGAATAATGCAAAAAAGATATTTCAAACATATTCTTTGTATTTTTCATATACTTTATACAATCAAAACTCTGGTACAAATGTAAGTATGACAGGAAAGGCTCTGCCTCACCTGCCTCACCCCACCGCATGTCACTGATATACTGTTGGTCACCAAAATGTTGCACTGTAATACTATATATACTGCTCACAATAATGCAGCACAGATATGGAATGGATACTTGCAGTGACACAGAGCTGCAAGATACAGCAATGGCCTACTGTACAACTATATACTGTTGGTCACCAAAATGCTGCACTGTAATACTATATATACTGCTCACAAAAATGCAGCACAGATATGGAATGGATACTTGCAGTGACACAGATCTGCAAGATACAGCAATGGCCTACTGTACTGTACTACTATTATACTGGTGGTCCCCAGTCCCCACAATGCAGCACACTGAGCACAGATATTTGCAGCACACTGAGCACAGATATGGAGCGTTTTCAGGCAGAGAACATAGATATTTTCAGCACACTGAGCACAGATATTTGCAGCACACTGAGCACAGATATGGAGCGTTTTCAGGCAGAGAACGTAGATATTTGCAGCACACTGAGCACAGATTATTTGCAGCACACTGAGCACAGATATTTGCAGCACACTGAGCACAGATTACGGAGCTTTTCAGGGAGGGAACGCAGCCACGTTCTCTCCGTTCAATCTCCAATGCACGAGTGAAAATGGCGGCGACGCGCGGCTCTTTATATAGAATACGAATCTCGCGAGAATCCGACAGCGAGATGATGACGTTCGGGCGTTCGGGTTTACCGAGCAAGGCGGGAAGATCCGAGGCTGCCTCGGACCCGTGTAAAATAGGTAAAGTTCGGGGGGGTTCGGATCTCTGAGAACCGAACCCGCTCATCTCTAGTAACTAGTGCTGTATAAGGTGTGATATATAATGTCTACAGTAGTTGTATGTATGTCATGTATGTATAGTTCTGTATGTTATATACTATGTACTGTGTGTCCTTATATCCACTAAGGTGTACATGTGTCTGTGGCTCTAATTGGCCAGATAATATGATTTATTTCTTCTTAGTAACAACCTTTAGAATAATGAAGATAACACTTACCTTCAGGTGCCACAGTAGGTGCTCCTTGACTAGCCGTAATAAATAAGGAATACGGTCAAAAATGTCCACATAAAGCAGAACATCTCTGTACGTCTGTCTCCACTGAAAACTACCTATCAAAAAGCTAACACTGTAACAGTCTGTGATATCACCCTGGCCTGAGCTGCATTGTGATGCGGCTGTAATGTCATAACGGAAGTGGCTGGGGCCTTATTAGGGAAACTGTGCAGGGAAATTATAAGTTGATGTGTTTAATAAAATAACTACATTAATGTTATCACATGAATGTGCTGTTAGTTCACAGACGCTATTTCATATACCGAAGTATAACCAGTGTCACCCTTTATATGTGGTCTACATCAGGGGATCTATACCTTTGGACTAAAGGTGGGTACACACTAGCAGATATATCTATGGATGGATCGGGCAGTGTGCTGTGCATACACACTGCCCGATCCGTCGGGGACTGACGTCATGAACTGTGTACACAGCCGCCCAATTCAGCTGTCAATCACCGCCGGCCGCCGCAGCATGTGTACGGGCGGTCGGCCGACCGCCGTACACACACAGCAATGCGCCAATATATCGGTAGATATATTAGCCGTCGGCTGTGCTGCGGGGCCGACGCGATACGTCTGTGAACGACGGAGTTCACAGACGTATCGGCCGTACACACTGGCCAAAGGACCCGCAATATATCGGCCGTTCAAGAGAACGGCCGATATATCGGCCAGTGTGTACGGGCCTTAAGACACATAGTGGTATATTCAATTAAGGTCGGATCCATTCCGACATGCATTTGTCGGAATGGATCCGACAAGGGTTAAAAAAGTCTAAGCCGTCTATTCATTTATTGTGCTTGACATTAACTATAAACTTTAAGCTAGCTTATCAACTAAAAATAAAGACACAGACACAACTGCGTTGGATTAAATGGTCATTGAATTTATTAATTGGAATGACCTCACTCGTAGTGGGTGGCCAGGAAGACGCTACCACTAACCAGCTCTAGTCACGATCTTACAAAATGGCGGCGACTAAACGCCCCAACTGTCATGGGTGCGACTGAAACGCCCCATCTATATATATCAGCATAACCTGTGTTGCGAAGGTCTCACCACCCCTTCCTATAGCAGAGTGAGGACGCTCCCCAAGGAAGCGCCCCTCGCCCCCCACACACAAGGGCAGGACACACTTGCAGTCCTTCAAAAGGGGTAAGTGCCCCACAACACCACTCATGCTACAAGTGACCGCTGGCCAGTAGCGCCTTCCCGCCACTGCCAGTTTCAGAGAAACGCAGCCCGCCAACCCAATACGAAATGAAATCAAACCAAACAGAACAAAATACCTATCAAAACAACTCCTATCCCTAACTACAAAGATAACAAACTAATCCAAACAAGAAAACAGAGCCCTCAGAAAAACTCCAATCCCAAGATGGGAGAGATGTACACCATCCTTCCTAAAATAAAAGGGACTCTGGAGCACCAATAGCGGATGTCTAACAGCCAAACCACCAGCAGCCAACACAAACTTCGACGCAGCAAAGTTAATCTTCTTCCTAGCCCTGTCGTTCCGGGAACCCCTCCAGACAAACCTAGGAATAATGTCAGACCAAACCAAGCGTACACCAGGCCAAAGCAAGCTAAGCTCCCCCAAATCCGCCTGAATCCGAAGGATAAGATCTATACCTTTAAAGTGACCTACATCGTTACCACCCAGGTACAGCAGCAACCATTGGGGACGCCCCCAACGCCGCTCCTGCTGAAACAACAGATCCAAGAGTCCAGACCATCGGAGACCTCTCACACCTAACCATCGCACTCTGCGACCACCTAACAACTTAGACGACCTATCAGCAAGGGGATGACGCTCGGCCCAAAACACGTAAGAATGGCCAACTACCCAAATCTGTTCGGTGGAATCAGTGGACACTGTAAAAGAAAAAGTGACCTAGCTGTCAGGCAGTGCACATACAATGGGTAATTAGAACTGGTAGACCGAACCGAACAGTTAGAGGAAGCAAACCTGGAAGTTTCTACCCTTCATGCACTAAAACACCTCCCCTACACTCACCGATAGGCTGGCCCTAACCAATTAGCACTCACTCAAAACACTGATCTGCCTAGCAACAATTGACATCTTCAACCAATCACAAAAATGTAAGACTCTTATATAGATATCATGCCCAGCCAGGCACTCTCCTTATCTAATTGATATGAGGACCAGAGAGGGGGGAAGGGGGGGGGGGGAGCCGTGAGCGGCGGCTGTGCCACATCCTCCTGCAGCGCTGTGCTGTAGCGCTGCTGTCCCCCGTCTGCCCGCGGCTCTCTCCCGTCTCCTCCTCTCAGGTCCCTCATCTCAGTTCAACTTTTTTTTAAGTCGAACTGAGGTTGTTGGAAACGGGGCCAAAACCTGTAGAATTTGGCCCCGTTTCCCTCAGAAGCACGCGAATCGGCAGCTAAACCGCCAATTCACGTACTATTCCACAAGCCGAATTCCCCGACTTGTCGAATAAAAATGCTGGGGACTGGATGGGTCGGAACCCCCTCCGACCTGAAAAAGTCGAAAACTGCCGTCTTTTCGAAAAGACAGCAGTTTCGACCTTGATTGAATATTCCCCATAGCATAGGTTTACCATGATACAGGGGAGTAGTTAAGAACTTCCTGGGAGAAGCCCAGATTGGAGTTAAAGCTGAGGGGTCTGTGCCAGACGCTTTGTGTCTTTAAGCCCCGCCCACTGAGTCATGTGTCCACAAATCTTGAATCTGAATGTGCGATTTTCAGTGAATCATGTGACATTGGCCCTACCCCCTCCCCAGTGATTTACAATTCCTGGCTTTACACCCACTAGGAAGAGAGTGGGATGCTGAAGATACACACATTGTTCTGAGGGTCTCCTGAACCTTCCAGGAGTATAGGTATGATTTAAGGATGCATCATACCCTCCTGGACTTCCTTGCAAGTGGCATTTGCAAAGGTGGGGCTGTAGTGCAGTCCAAAACTCGATTAGGGAAGCTCCCCCGCCCCCCTGGTACCTCCTGCATTGAATGTGGATGTGATATGAGCCAGTGTCGGCTGTCTGTTGCCACGGACAATTCTGGCCAGACGGCACTGATCACAATCATTAAGTACCCGTGGTCAGCCACTGCGCTGTCCGTGGTGGGTGGTGATGAATTATGGGCCTAATTCAGACCTGATCGCTGTGCTTTAAATTAAACTTTTTTTGGAGCCCAGGGCAAGATAATGAATGGCGCCCCCCCCCCCCCACTCCTCCACAAGATTCATAAACTAAGCTATGTGTGCGTGCCCAAAAAAATGGGCGTGGTCACGCAGCAGAGGGGCGTGGTCACACAACAGAATGGGCGTGGCCACACACCAGAGGGGGCATGGCCACTGAAAATGGGGAAAACAGTGGAAACATTATTTTCAATTGCACACACACCCTGCCTGTATGATGGTTTCTCACAATGTGGAACCTCTGGAGAAATGTATCCTCTAAGGCAGACGGCGTCTTCAGTCGGTATTCACTATTCATGTAGGAGATCACATTGTCCAGAAGATGCCTGTTTATGTAGGAATATTAACAAGGTCAGCATTGTACATCACCGGTTCAACCAGACTCACATCCTGCCCCCTGCGTCTATCAGCCACACCATCTCCCTCCTGCTTCTCTCAGCCACACCATCTTTCCCTTCTGTCTCCCAGCAACACCATCATCTCCCTCTCATGTCGTCTCTCAGCACACCATCACCTCCCCCTGCATCGTCTCTCAGCCACACCATCACCTCCCCCTGCATCGTCTCTCAGCCACACCATCACCTCCCCCTGCATCGTCTCTCAGCACACCATCACCTCCCCCTGCATCGTCTCTCAGCCACACCATCACCTCCCCCTGCATCGTCTCTCAGCCACACCATCACCTCCCCCTGCATCGTCTCTCAGCACGCCATCTGTCCCCCCTGCATCTCCTCACCATCTCCCACCTTTGTCTCTTAGCCACACCATCATATCCCCCTGCGTCGTCACTCTGCACACCATCACCTCCCCCTGCATCGTCTCTCTGCACATTATCTCCCTCCCTGTGCAGTCACTCAGCACACCATCTCCCCCTGCGACGTCTCTCAGTACACCATCACCTACCCAGAGTTGTCTCTCTGCACACTATCACCTCCCCATGCGTCGTCACTCGGCACACCATCATCTCCCCCTGCGTCGTCACTCAGCACACCATCACCTCCCCCTGCGTCGTCACTCAGCACACCATCACCTAACCCGTGTCGTCACTCAGCACACCATCACATTTTAAGTCTCTCAGTGTCCCCCCCCCCATGTCTTAGTGTATCTTTTTCCCCCTTTTCTATGTCTCCCAGTGTCTCCCCTCCATGTCTTAGTGTATACTTTCCCCCCCTTTCTATGTCTCCCAGTGTCTCCCCCCCCCCCCCCTTAAGTGTCTCTCTCCCCCCCTAGACCTATCAATGTGTTAACTCTCACCCCCCTCCCCTTACCTAGTGGGAGCTGGCGGGCTGAGGTGGTGGGCAGCAGGCTGTTCAGACCAGGGCCGGATTAAGTTTTTGGGGGGACCGAGGACCTTTTAAATGGGGGGGGGGCTCTCCCTCACATCAGAACCGCACCCCTGGCTGTGCCCACTGTGCCACCTCCCCATATGCAGTATGTATATATATATATATATATATATACATAACCAGCTCCATGTGTCTGGCACTCGCAAATGGTGACAGGACTGCCTACTTTTGAAAAAGCATTTCAGGGAGATGTGTCATGAAAATGACTTACATCCACATGTAAATGAGCCCCAACGTTCGTAATATCTTCATGTTGAAGAAACTACACTAATATTTTGCAGGATTTGTTTGTGTATTGTATTTTACAAGAGGTTCCATATACTGTAAGTGGCCACGAGAAACCTTATTTAAAATGCACCTATGTACCTATAGGGATCATTGTGCGTTATAAACCAATACATTTGAATGTATATATTTCTGATTTCTTTTTCCCCCAAAAAATTGTAACAGCTGCATAATGGGTATAAGGTGCAAACAGGGAGATTGCTGGACTATTCAGGGAGTCAGGGATATTGGAGGTCATTCCGAGTTGTTCGCTCGGTAAAAATCTTCGCATCGCAGCGATTTTCCGCTTAATGCGCATGCGCAATGGAGGTCATTCCGAGTTGTTCGCTCGCAAGGCGATTTTAGCAGAGTTGCTCACGCTAAGCCGCCGCCTACTGGGAGTGAATCTTAGCATCTTAAAATTGCGAACGATGTATTCGCAATATTGCGATTACACACCTCGTAGCAGTTTCAGAGTAGCTCCAGACTTACTCGGCATCTGCGATCAGTTCAGTGCTTGTCGTTCCTGGTTTGACGTCACAAACACTCCCAGCGTTCGCCCAGACACTCCTCCGTTTCTCCGGCCACTCCTGCGGTTTTTCCGGAAACGGTAGCATTTTTTCCCACACGCCCATAAAACGGCCTATTTCCGCACAGTAACACCCATTTCCTGTCAATCACATTACGATCGCCAGACCGATGAAAAAGCCGTGAGTAAAATTACTAAGTACATAGCAAATTTACTTGGTGCAGTCGCAGTGCGGACATTGCGCATGCGCATTAAGCGGAAAATCGCTGCGATGCGAAGATTTTTACCGAGCGAACAACTCGGAATGAGGGCCAATGTCCGCACTGCGACTGTGCCAAGTAAATTTGCTATGCACATAGTAATTTTACTCACGGCTTTTTCATCGTTCTGGCGATCGTAATGTGATTGACAGGAAATGGGTGTTACTGGGCGGAAACAGGCCGTTTTATGGGCGTGTGGGAAAAAACGCTACCGTTTCCGGAAAAAACGCAGGAGTGGCTGGAGAAACGGGGGAGTGTCTGGGCGAACGCTGGGTGTGTTTGTGACATCAAACCAGGAACGACAAGCACTGAAATGATCGCAGATGCCGAGTAAGTTTGAAGCTACTCAGAAACTGCTACGAGGTGTGTAATCGCAATATTGCGAATACATCGTTCGCAATTTTAAGATGCTAAGATTCACTCCCAGTAGGCGGCGGCTTAGCATGAGCAAATCTGCTAAAATTCACTTGCGAGCGAACAACTCGGAATGACCCCCATTGCTTCTGTTTCAGGGAGTCTCCTGCAGAATGAGGGAGGGTAGGCAACTGTGCGTGTGTGTGTGTGTGTGTGTGTGTGTGTGTGTCTCTCTCTTTCCCCCTCCCAGCACTCATCACATACACCCCTTATATATTTAATTACCCCCCCACCCCTTAAATATTTAATGACCCCCCATCCCTTATATATGATACCCACACCTTAAATATGTAATCATCACACCTTACCCCCACCCTGTATATATTAATTAACTGCAAATTCCACTTTAGAACATAAATGTAACGCCCTCCTCCCCCCCCCACCCACACACACATCTATATACACTGACCTCTGCTTCCCCCTAAAGTCAGGCAGCTTCCTGCAAACCTCCTGCTCCTCCTGACAGACGCACAGCGCCAACGTCTTCTTGTAGTCACTAGCGCCGCAGGAGAAGCAGGGAGCACGAAGCGTCCCATCCCACTGCGGGTATCCCGTATGGTGCAGGGCAGGCTGACGATTCAACTTTTTGCCAGGCTCCACCATCTGCGCTGCTGCTGGGAGTCTGCTGCTGGTGGTGAATAGAAGTAGGACCGTCATGTACAACAGCTCCGGCCGGTTCAGACAGGGGAGCGTGACACATCGCGGTCACGCTCCCAGCAGGAAGAGCTGAGGAAGTACTGCTCACTCAGCAGCAGCGCGACTGTGGAGGGTGGAGCTCCGGTGGCGCTGGGTGCATGGGGCGAGCGGGCCGTGCAGGTGCCGGTGGCGCCACCCTCTGCTGGGGCTGCCATGGCGCCCAGGGCATGCACCCTGCCCGCCCCGTGCTAGTTAGACCTCTGCATCCAACCTCTCGGCCACCTACTTCAGTCTGGAAGTGGGAGGCACCGGGTGACTGGCCAACTGTGTGGCACACTGTAGGTCGCACACTGAAGAATTAACATGCAACAACACTTGTCATATTCATTCAAAAGTAAGCCATATACACCATTGCATTGAAATTGGTGTATTTAAATTAAAAAATACACAATTAATATTTTAGTTAATCAAAAAGTAATTTATTTTTACATCGAACTTTGAATACTAATTTGTTCGATGTACGCCATTTGCAATAAAAATTAGCAAAATCTTTCAGATTTAATTTGAGCTGGTTCTGGAATTGAAATGTGGCCAGTTTGTGTAGCCCTGATCATCTTCTTCTGATCTTAGGGGGTCATTCCGAGTTCTTCGCTAGCTGCAATCATTCGCTGCGCAGCGATGAGGCAAAAAAACGGCAGTTCTGCACATGCGTATGCGGCGCACGTACTATTACAACGAATGATGTCGTTTCACATACAGGGTCTAGCGATGCTTTTCAGTCGCACTGCGCACTGGTTGCCGCAGAGTGATTGACATGAAGTGGGCGTTTCTGGGTGGCAACTGACCGTTTTCAGGGAGTGTTCGGAAAAACGCAGGCGTGCCAGGAAAAACGCAGGTGTGGCTGGGCGAGCGCAGGGCGTGTTTGTGACGTCAAAACAGGAACTGAATAGTCTGAAGTGATCGCAAGCGCTGCATAGGTTTTGAGCTACTCTGAAACTGCACAAAAAAACTTTGTAGCCGCTCTGCGATCCTCTCGTTCGCACTTCTGCTAAGCTAAAATACACTCCCAGAGGGCGGCGGCATAGCGTTTGCACGGCTGCTAAAAACTGCTAGCGAGCGAACAACTCGGAATGACCACCTTAGTGACAAAGTGACATTGCAATGATTAGTGTTCGGTGCCATAAATGTGTCTGTGTATTTTTCATGTATTAGCTAAGTCTAAAAAAAGGTTAAAGTGACAATGTCCATTTTTATGTGAGCCAAATTTCCCGGCATGGATATTTCACAAAATTGTGTTTGTCGTCCTGATTCTGATGTGTACGGTATTGCACAGCCGCAGGAATGCTCAGAGAAGCGGCTGTGTCGGACTGGGGCATGAGGGGTCCACGGGGGAATGCAGTGATACGGGACCATGTGTAGTGGTGTGGCCAGTCTCCAGAGGTTTGGCTAAACATTAGACGGTGCATGGTCTGGGCCCCTTGATAAATATATAGTAAATACGGATAGCGCATGCAATGTACCAGATTAATAACAGCAATGCACTGTAGAGAATACACCATAGTCCTGTGCACTATAAGGCAGGGACGTGCAGTCAGGGGAGGTAGTGTCTCCCCTGTCATTAATGATTACAATAATACAAAGATAATTATGATTCATTTTGGGCAGTATTCAAATGATATATCACGTCCAATCTCCTTTATAAAGTGATCCCTGTTATCGCACATATCGCACCCATAGTACTCAGGTTTAGCTGTGTAAGGGTTGGACGTCCTCGCTACCCTGGGAGAAGCGAACTGAAGCGATTATACCATGCCCGTCAGCAGAAACAGAGCAGTTGTGGAACGGGGTGAAAAGAATTGAATACCACCCATAGTGTCATAAGTAAATGCTTTATATTATTGTAATCATATTTACAATGTAAAAATTGGTTTAAAGTGGTTTTGGAGGCACCAGCCAATAATATAGGATCGGAAGCGGGGGGTGGGGCCAAGAAATGGGCAGTAAAAAGCCCATTTAAAAAAGCGCTCTAAGCGGCACTAGTATGAGTGCCTCAGTGACAGGGGGCGTGCTTTTAGCCCATATGAAAGCACGCCCCTGTCTCTGAGGCAGTTATGATTGGGCACCAGATTCAGAGCTCTCCCTGGGGTCCAGCCCACCGTCACAGGGACTGACTCCTTGTTGTCCAGTGTCCACGCAGAGAGAGGCCCCTGCACCAGTGCCCCCTGTCCCCCTGCCCTGCTCACCTCTCACTGATTGCCGCTAAAAGCCGCGGGTAGCCGCTCTCACTCCCGCCAGGATTGGCCCCACCGTTACTCCAGATAAGAGCCGGTGCCACATTTACGCAGCAGCCTGACATACTTGAGCCTCCACCATCTTCGGCTCATGAACTACGCTCTCCGCCCCGGCCCTTCCACTGGCCAGTGTTCTTGCAGCTGTAGTCAGCAGTGTGTATATCCAGCCATCTCCCGGTGTCCGTGCTGGTGCTGCTGTGTATGACCATGGGCTGCCCTGCGCTCTGTGTTTCAGAGAGCAGGGCAGCCCATGGTCCGTACACAGCAGCTCTCAGCACGGAGATGTGCGCAATGTGCCGGGGTATAAGTGGAGGGGGCGCAATTACTCGTTGTGTGCCGTGGGAAAAGGGCAATTTCTCCATGTGTGCCGTGGAAAAAGAGGAGGGGGGCAATTACTCCATGTGTGCCGAGGGAAAAGGGGAGGGGGGGTGATTATTGCATATGGGCTGGGGTATAAGGGGAGGGTGGGGTGATTTACTGTATATGTGTCCTGGGGTATAAGGGGAGTGGGGGTGATTCCTGTGTGTGTTCCGGGGTATAAGGGGAGGGGGCTATTACTACCGCTGTCTCAACCAGCCTGCAGCTGTAATCCCGCTTCCATGCAGACCCTCCACTGCTATCCTTAACCCTGGGTGCTTCTGCTGCCCAGGCCCTGGCTGCTGCTGCTCCCAAGACTTTGCGGGCATGGGTGGCGGCATTGGACTAGGAATTAGCTGTGGGGAGCGGTAGCTCGCGGCGACTTTAACAGGCATTGGCAGCTGGCATGGGTGTCAGTGCAGTAGCGGGCATTGGCGGCGGTCATAGCGGCTGTGGTGGTGGGCATGCCTCACCAGCCACTGACCTCACCGCACGCCACTGCTCTAAGGTAACCTATGTATAATGTGTAATTCAAGTGCACAGTATGGAACCTGATCCTTAGAAGAGGAGGTGTTGCCTCGTAGAGAGTGGGGCCCACCGAGGTTTCCCCTGTGCCCTGGTGGGCCAGTCCAAACCTGGGTATCTTTTATCCTCAGCTATAGTGTGGGTAATTCGTCCACAGAGAGTATAAGTGGGATGGTGTAATGGTTAGCATTACTGCCTCACAGCACTGAGGTCATGGGTTCGATTCCCACCATGGCTCTAACTGTGTGGAGTTTGTATATTCTCCCCGTACTTGCGTGGGTTTCCTTCGGGTACTCCGGCTTCCTCCCACAATCCAAAAATATACTGGTAGGTGAATTAGATCCCAACAAAAATTAACCCTAGCGTGAATGTGTGTGTGTGTACATGTGGTAGGGAATATAGAGTGTAAGCTCCACCGGGGCAGGGACTGATGTGAATGGCCAAATATTCTCTGGAAAGCGCTGCGGAATATGTGTGCGCTATATAAATAACTGGTAATAAATAAATAAATAAATAAATAACTCTCTCTCAGGGTAATCTGCAGTGAATGAAACTGGTTGTTATGTTAATCAGTTGTCACCAGCTGACTGCAAGATATATTGTTATAAGGGAGGCATTCAAGTTGCTGGCTGCTGGGATCCCGGCAGTCAGGATACCGACGCCGAAATCCCGATACCCGGTGAAATACCGGCCCGGAATCCCTGTCTTCGCCATCACCCAAGGTGGAATATAACCCTGTGGCGAACAGAGGTCGCCACGGGGCATAAAGTATTAAGAGAAATGTAGGAAAATTGCACTTTGTGACTTCATGAGCGTATGTCTAGGTCACGGTTATTACCTTTGTTTATGGGGAAGCGCATTACTCTGCTGGTCATGATGGTGTCCTATATGGGGGTGTAAAATTCTGCATGTTTTAATTAGAGATGAGCTGGCTTGGTTCTCTGAGAACCAAGCTCATCCGAAGTTCCACGATCCGAGGAAATCGCTCAGGTTTTACCGCCAGGCCTGGATTAACAATACGGCAACACGTCATCTACTACATCGGAGTCTGTATGTTTTGGATTCGATATGCACTGTAGTCTAGAAAATAAGATTTTAAACCTACCGGTAAATCTTTTTCTCGTAGTCCGTAGAGGATGCTGGGTCTCCGTAAGGACCGTGGGGATAGACGGGCTCCGCAGGAGACATGGGCACTTTAAGAAACACTTTGACTCTGGGTGTGCACTGGCTCCTCCCTCTATGCCCCTCCTCCAGACCTCAGTTAGAGAAACTGTGCCCAGAGGAGACGGACAGTACGAGGAAAGGATTTCTGTTAATCCAAGGGCAAGATTCATACCAGCCACACCAATCGGGATCCGGTCTGAAGATCGACAGTGTCTAGGTCGACAATGTTTAGGTCGACCACTATAGGTCGACAGTCACTAGGTCGACATGGATGGAAGGTCGACAGGGTTTCTATCTAGGTCGACAGGTCTAAAGGTCGACATGAGTTTTTCACTTTTTTTTTTTTTTGGATTTTTTCATACTTAACGATCCACGTGGACTACGATTGGAACGGTAAAGTGTGCCGAGCGAAGCGAAGGCACCATGCCCAAAGCATGGCGAGCGAAGCGAGCCATGCGAGGGGACGCGGTGCACTAATTTGGGATCCCGGTCACTCTACGAAGAAAACGACACCAAAAAATTTTTTTTTCCTCATGTCGACCTTTAGACCTGTCGACCTAGCACATGTCGACCTAGAAACCCTGTCGACCTTCCATCCATGTCGACCTAGTGACTGTCGACCTATAGTGGTCGACCTAAACATTGTCGGCTTAGACACTGTCGATAAAACGAACCACACCCCACCAATCACACCGTATAACTTGGGATATACTATCTAGTTAACATTATGAAAAACAACTTATCATCGGTCCAAAACCGATGAAACTGTAACATAACCCTTATGTAAGCAATAACTATATACTAGAGATGAGCGCCTGAAATTTTTCGGGTTTTGTGTTTTGGTTTTGGGTTCGGTTCCGCGGCCGTGTTTTGGGTTCGAACGCGTTTTGGCAAAACCTCACCGAATTATTTTTGTCGGATTCGGGTGTGTTTTGGATTCGGGTGTTTTTTTCCAAAAACACTAAAAAACAGCTTAAATCATAGAATTTGGGGGTCATTTTGATCCCAAAGTATTATTAACCTCAAAAACCATAATTTACACTCATTTTCAGTCTATTCTGAATACCTCACAATATTATTTTTAGTCCTAAAATTTGCACCGAGGTCGCTGTGTGAGTAAGATAAGCGACCCTAGTGGCCGACACAAACACCGGGCCCATCTAGGAGTGGCACTGCAGTGTCACGCAGGATGTCCCTTCCAAAAAACCCTCCCCAAACAGCACATGACGCAAAGAAAAAAAGAGGCGCAATGAGGTAGCTGTGTGAGTAAGATTAGCGACCCTAGTGGCCGACACAAACACCGGGCCCATCTAGGAGTGGCACTGCAGTGTCACGCAGGATGGCCCTTCCAAAAAACCCTCCCCAAACAGCACATGACGCAAAGAAAAAAAGAGGCGCAATGAGGTAGCTGACTGTGTGAGTAAGATTAGCGACCCTAGTGGCCGACACAAACACCGGGCACATCTAGGAGTGGCACTGCAGTGTCACGCAGGATGTCCCTTCCAAAAAACCCTCCCCAAACAGCACATGACGCAAAGAAAAAAAGAGGCGCAATGAGGTAGCTGTGTGAGTAAGATTAGCGACCCTAGTGGCCGACACAAACACCGGGCACATCTAGGAGTGGCACTGCAGTGCAGTGAACTTTTTTGTTCTCCATATTTTATAGGCAGAACTAAAAGGCACCTCAGGTAAACAATGGAGATGGATGGATTGGATACTAGTATACAATTATGGACGGACTGCCACGGTTAGGTGGTATAAAAAAACCACGGTTAGGTGGTATATAATACAATTATGGATGGACGGACTGCCTGCCGAGTGCCGACACAGAGGTAGCCACAGCCGTGAACTACCGCACTGTATACTGGTTGATAAAGAGATAGTAGTATACTCGTAACAACTAGTATGACGACGGTATAAAGAATGAAAAAAAAACCACGGTTAGGTGGTATATAATACAATTATGGTTGGACGGACTGCCTGCCGAGTGCCGACACAGAGGTAGCCACAGCCGTGAACTACCGCACTGTACACTGGTTGATAAAGAGATAGTAGTATACTCGTAACAACTAGTATGACGACGGTATAAAGAATGAAAAAAAAACCACGGTTAGGTGGTATATATTATAATACAATTATGGTTGGACGGACTGCCTGCCGAGTGCCGACACAGAGGTAGCCACAGCCGTGAACTACCGCACTGTACACTGGTTGATAAAGAGATAGTAGTATACTCGTAACAACTAGTATGACGACGGTATAAAGAATGAAAAAAAAACCACGGTTAGGTGGTATATATTATAATACAATTATGGATGGACGGACTGCCTGCCGAGTGCCGACACAGAGGTAGCCACAGCCGTGAACTACCGCACTGTACACTGGTTGATAAAGAGATAGTAGTATACTCGTAACAACTAGTATGACGACGGTATAAAGAATGAAAAAAAAACCACGGTTAGGTGGTATATAATACAATTATGGTTGGACGGACTGCCTGCCGAGTGCCGACACAGAGGTAGCCACAGCCGTGAACTACCGCACTGTACACTGGTTGATAAAGAGATAGTAGTATACTCGTAACAACTAGTATGACGACGGTATAAAGAATGAAAAAAAAACCACGGTTAGGTGGTATATATTATAATACAATTATGGATGGACGGACTGCCTGCCGAGTGCCGACACAGAGGTAGCCACAGCCGTGAACTACCGCACTGTACTGTGTCTGCTGCTAATATAGACTGGTTGATAAAGAGATAGTATACAATACTACTAATATACTGGTGGTCAGGCACTGGTCACCACTAGTCACACTGGCAGTGGCACTCCTGCAGCAAAAGTGTGCACTGTTTAATTTTAATATAATATTATTTATCATGTACTCCTGGCTCCTGCTATAACAACCTGCAGTGCTCCCCAGTCTCCCCCACAATTATAAGCTTTATATACAATACATTGATGTGCAGCACACTGGGCTGAGCAGTGCACACAGACTGAGTCACTGTGTGACTGTGTATCGTTTTTTTCAGGCAGAGAACGGATATATTAAATAAAACAAACAACTGCACTGTCTCTGGTGGTCACTGGTCACTGTGGTCGTCAGTCACTAAACTCTGTCTGCACTCTCTTCTAATCTACAGTATCACAGCAATCTCTCTCTCTCTCTCTCTCTCTTCTAAATCTAATCTAAATGGAGAGGACGCCAGCCACGTCCTCTCCCTATCAATCTCAATGCACGTGTGAAAATGGCGGCGACGCGCGGCTCCTTATATAGAATCCGAGTCTCGCGAGAATCCGACAGCGTCATGATGACGTTCGGGCGCGCTCGGGTTAACCGAGCAAGGCGGGAAGATCCGAGTCGCTCGGACCCGTGAAAAAAAAAGTGAAGTTCGTGCGGGTTCGGATTCAAAGAAACCGAACCCGCTCATCTCTACTATATACAAGTCTTGCAGAAGTAGTCCGCACTTGGGACGGGCGCCGCCGCCCAGCATCCTCTACGGACTACGAGAAAAAGATTTACCGGTAGGTTTAAAATCTTATTTTCTCTAACGTCCTAGAGGATGCTGGGACTCCGTAAGGACCATGGGGATTATACCAAAGCTCCCAAACGGGCGGGAGAGTGCGGATGACTCTGCAGCACCGATCGAGCAAACAGGAGGTCCTCCTCAGCCAGGGTATCAAACTTATAGAACTTTGCAAAGGTGTTTGACCCCGACCAAGTAGCAGCTCGGCACAGCTGTAGTGCCGAGACCCCTCGGGCAGCCGCCCAAGACGAGCCCACCTTCCTAGTGGAATGGGCCCTAACCGATCTCGGTAACGGCAATCCTGCAGTAGAATGCGCCTGCTGAATCGTGTTACAGATCCAGCGAGCAATAGTCTGCTTTGAAGCAGGAGCGCCAACCTTGTTGGCTGCATACAGGACAAACAGTGCTTCTGTTTTTCTGATTCTAGCCGTTCTGGCCACGTAAATTTTCAAAGCCCTGACCACATCAAGGGACTCGGAATCCTCCAAGTCACGTGCAGCCACTGGCACGACAATAGGTTGGTTCATATGAAAGGATGAGACCACCTTAGGGAGGAATTGAGGACGGGTCCGCAATTCCGCTCTATCCATATGGAAAACCAGATAGGGGCTTTTATGTGATAAGGCCACCAATTCCAAAACTCGCCTAGCCGAAGCCAAGGCTAACAACATGACCACCTTCCACGTGAGATATTTTAACTCCACTGTTTTAAGTGATTCAAACCAATGTGACTTAAGGAAACTTAACACTACGTTAAGGTCCCAAGGCGCCACCGGAGGTATAAAAGGAGGCTGAATATGCAGCACTCCCTTCACAAAAGTCTGAACTTCTGGGAGAGAAGCCAATTCTTTTTGAAAGAAAATGGATAGGGCCGAAATCTGAACCTTAATGGAGCCTAATTTTAGGCCCAAATTCACTCCAATTTGTAGGAAGTGAAGGAAACGGCCCAGATGGAATTCTTCCGTAGGAGCATTCCTGGCCTCATCCCAAGAAACATATTTTCGCCATATACGGTGATAATGTTTAGATGTCACGTCCTTCCTAGCCTTTATCAGCGTAGGAATGACCTCATCCGGAATGCCTTTTTTCGCTAGGATCCGGCGTTCAACCGCCATGCCGTCAAACACAGCCGCGGTAAGTCTTGGAACAGACATGGGCCCTGTTGCAACAGGCCCTGTCTTAGAGGAAGAGGCCACGGATCTTCTGTAAGCATTTCCTGCAGATCCGGATACCAGGTCCATCGTGGCCAATAAGGAATGTAACAAAATTTGCAAAAAGGAAATAAGAGCGGCTAAAGTAGAAACTGAAAAACTAGTAGCAAAGGAAAGCAAAGCGAATCCCAAAAAATTCTATAAATACATTAATAGCAAGAGATTAAAGAAGGAGAGTATAGGCCCTTTAAAAGACAAGTTGGGAGTCTTAAGCAAAAATGATAATGACATAGCGGATACACTAAATGAGTTTTTTTTAACAGTATTTACTAGAGAGGACCCAATTCAGGGACTGACACACAATCTCAATAATGAGAATATCCCACTGATAGGTACTTATTTAAGCGAGGAAGTAGTCTGTGACCGATTAAAACATTTAAAGATTAATAAATCACCAGGGCCCGATGGTACTATTCACCCAAGGGTTCTAATGGAGCTTCACTCTGAACTGGCAAAACCGCTATTTTTGATCTTTAAGGATTCAGTTATATCAGGTATGGTTCCCAAAGACTGGCGTATAGCGGAAGTAGTGCCTATATTCAAAAAGGGAAGTAAAGCTGAACCAGGTAATTATAGACCAGTTAGTCTTACATCTATAGTGGGGAAAGTATTGGAAGGTATTCTAAGAGATAGTATTCAGAAGTTCCTTGAAGTCAATAAGGTCATTAAAAGGAATCAACATGGGTTTATGAAGGACAGATCCTGTCAAACCAACTTACTTGGCTTTTATGAAACCGTAAGCGCAAACCTAGATCAGGGTAAAGAGGTGGATGCAATCTTTTTAGACTTTGCCAAAGCGTTCGATACTGTACCACACATGAGACTTATCTACAAGCTACAAGAATCAGGGCTAGGAAGCACAATATGCACTTGGGTCAAAAACTGGTTAGATAATAGGGAGCAGCGCGTTGTGGTTAATGGATCTTTCTCTAACATCCTAGTGGATGCTGTGGACTCCGTAAGGACCATGGGGATAGACGGGCTCCGCAGGAGACATGGGCACTTTAAGAAAGAATTTAGGTTCTGGTGTGCTCTGGCTCCTCCCTCTATGTCCCTCCTCCAGACCTCAGTTTGATACTGTGCCCGGACGAGCTGGGTGCTTTTCAGTGAGCTCTCCTGAGCTTGCTGTGAGAAAGTATTTTGTTAGGTTTTTAATTTTCAGGGAGCTCTGCTGGCAATAGACTCCCTGCATCGTGGGACAGAGGGGAGAGAAGCAGCCCTACTCTCTGAAGCTAGGTCCTGCTTCTTAGGCTACTGGACACCATTAGCTCCAGAGGGATCATACACAGGATCTCACCCTCGTCGTCCGATCCCAGAGCCGCGCCGCCGTCCCCCTCGCAGAGCCGGAAGACAGAAGCCGGGTGAGTATGAGAAGCAAGAAGACTTCGAAATCGGCGGCAGAAGACTCCGTTCTTCATTGAGGTAACGCACAGCACTGCAGCTGTGCGCCATTGCTCCCGCACACCTCACATACTCCGGTCACTGTAAGGGTGCAGGGCGCAGGGGGGGGGGCACCCTGGGCAGCATATGGACCTCTTTTGGCAAAAGTACACATATATACAGTTGGGCACTGTATATATGTATGAGACCCCGCCAAGAAAATGTATATTTAAGCGGGACAGAAGCCCGCCATCGAGGGGGCGGGGCTTCTTCCTCAGCACTCACCTGCGCCATTTTTTCTCCACAGCTCCGCTGAGAGGAAGCTCCCCAGGCTCTCCCCTGCAGATACACGGTAGAAGAGGGTAAAAAGAGAGGGGGGGCACATAATTAGGCGCAAAAATCAATATAAACAGCAGCTACTGGGTTAACATTAAGTTACTGTGTTATTCCTGGGTTTATAGCTCTGGGGTGTGTGCTGGCATACTCTCTCTCTGTCTCTCCAAAGGGCCTTGTGGGGGAATTGTCTTCAGATGAGTATTCCCTGAGTGTGTGGTGTGTCGGTATGTGTGTGTCGACATGTCTGAGGTAAAAGGCTCCCCTAAGGAGGAGATGGAGCAAATGTGTGTGTGAGTGGTGCCTCCGTCGACAACGCCGACACCTGTTTGGATATGTGAAATTAAGTGCTAAGGTAAATTTATTGCACAAAAGATTAGAGAACAGACAGGGAATCTACCCATGTCTGTCCCTATGTCGCAGAGACCTTCAGAGTCTCTCAATGCTCACTATCCAAAATAATAGACACTGATATCGACACGGAGTCTGACTCCAGTGTCGCCTACGATAATGCAAAGTTACAGCCAAAATGGCAGGAAAGTATTCAATATATGATTATTGTAATAATATCACTGATGACTCATCTGTCCCTGACACAAGGGTACACATGTTTAACGGGAAGAAAGCTGAGGTAAATTTCCCTCCTCTCATGAAGAAAAAGAGCGGGAATCTCCAGACAAGAGACTGCAGTTTCCCACAAAGAATTCTCAGGGAGTATCCTTTCCCTACTAGGGCCAGGATACGATGGAAATCTTCCCCTAGGGTGTCACGTTTGCCCAAAAGGTAGCGCTGACTTAACAGCTATACTCAGGGATCCTGCAGATAGCATGCAGTAAAAGTACTTTGAAGTCCATTTACACACATTCTGGTACACTACTCAGACCGGCGATTGTGTCGGCATGGGTTTATAGCGCTGTAGCAGCGTGGACAGATACCTTAACAGCAGATATTGAGACCCTAGTATGTATATATATATATATGTATACTATATATATATATATATATAAGATGCTGTCTTAGATATATATATAAAACATACCCAAAGAGACATTAGTCTACTGGGTTCTAGAGTCAACGCTATGTCGACTTCTGCTTGATGTGTCCTGTGGAACATGCAATGGACAGGTGATGCCAACTTAAGAGGCACATGGAAGGTTTACCTTACAAGGCTGAGGAATTGTGTGGAGAAGGGATCTCGGACCTGGTCTCCACAGCTATAGCTGGTAATTCTGATCTTTTAAAATAATATCTCCCAGCGCTAATTTCATCAAGTGTATTCTCTGTAGTTTATCACTATAATGTCTGTCTATAAAAAATGGTAAGTAAAAATAACTCTAATACCAATGTTATTTCAAAATGAAAATTATACTTTATTTCCCTAATATAAAGCAAGACATTAAAAATGAACCGTATAGGAGAGATCCTTTTTTATTCCAATAAGATCAGAAAAAATGATAATAATAATAAATAAATAAAAGTATTGGTTAGTGAATCCTAATACCGGTATACTAAATACAGACAAAACAGCCACATACAACATAAAACATAAAAAACCAGTGATACACTAGATGAGCGAATTACTCACTGGATGGGTATTTGTAATCCTCAGGATAGTAATGGTCAGTCTTGGGATGTAAGAACAGGTGCTGTAATATAATCACCTATCAGGCCGGAAATTGTCCCATCAGGTTCCCCAGATGATACCAGCCAAAACGTTGTCCTTCCGGTATGAATATACACAGGTCACTCTCAGTGGGATAACCAGGTCCTCAGTCTAGATAACCATGAAGCTCAAACCACTTACTTCAATGTCACAAGAGGTATGTGAACGGGTGTCTGCCGGCAGATTGTTACTGATAGCTCCGCGATCGACTAGTTTCGCCTGTCTCGGCAGGCTTCCTCAGGATGGCCGAGCATATCCATTACCCCGTTCTTTATACCTCCCTGATGCGTCCGTCGTCATGGTGACCGGATCTCCCTGCGTGCTCTGTGTATGCTCCGTCACGCCGGTAACCATAGTAACCAGACCTCCGTCTACGTCGCCAACGTGTAGTTCTAGTAAACATGCTAGCCAGGGCCGCTCGTGTCTCGCGGTATTTCCCTCTTTTCCATCTGCTGTGTCCATAGTAGCTTTCACTCTCCATGTCAGATAATACAGCGGCAAAGCACTTCCGCCTTTTCCGGCCATTTTCCTTAACAGTCGTTACCTAGGTTACTGTATATTATTCCTTCCGTACTCTTCTTGATTCCATATGTCTGTATTAATTAATCCCCAATCTCATGACTTTACAGGGGACCGATTTAGAAGTCATGCTATCTGGTTTGTTAATGAAGTCTTGGAAAGTCCATATTTCAACCAAAGATCTCCACATAGAATAGGACAACAAAAAACAAAAGACACAGTGCCCCTCCATGTATAGAACCCACTAGAGATAATAAAAGTAATAATAAATAATTCTAGTACCCCCCAATTTTCTCAAATTTAACCTCACTGACGGGCAATAAATCCTTTTAATTCCAATGAATATACTTCATTCCTTTAAGAAGGGAAAGAGGTCCCAATCTATATTTAAGCCCTTAGGCACCAAGGTTTCTAATTCAAAGATAGTCCTCGCTTCTTCTTTCAAGAGTGCATTATCCCAATCCCCTCCTCTCCATGATTTTTGTACTAATTTTATTCCAATAAATTCTAAAGCCATAGGATCACTATTGTGCATCTTGGTGAAATGTTCCGGAATGTTATGATTATCTTTATTAGTCCGGATATTATTTAGATGTTCGTTAATCCTAGTGCATAAACAACGGTAGGTCTTCCCTACGTATTGTAGCCCACAAGGGCAGGTTATCAAATAGATTACTCCTTTCGAGTTGCACGTAATTTTATCTTTTATTGTATATTCTTTCCCTGTACTATTCGATTTATATTTGTCAATACGTTTTGTCGAGATTTTTCTTGTTTTTCTACACACTATACAGTTGTTGCATCAAAAGAACCCAGACTTCATATCTTTCAACCAAGTTTCCCCTCCTTTCCTGTCATTCTTACAATAGCTCCTAACCAGACTTGTCTTTATGTTGGGCGCTCTTTTATATATTATTTTGGGTTTTATGGGCAGAATTTCTCTGAGATCGTCGTCTGTGGTGAGGATGTGCCAATGTTTGTGTATACTTTCTTCCAAAAATCTCCGTTGACTTGAGAAGCCCGTCAGAAACATCACGTCTTGCTTTCTCCCTTTACTCTTCTCTTTGTACTGAAGGAGGTTCGTTCTGGCCACTTTGTCCACCTCATCCTTGCTCTTCTCAAGGTCACTCCTTCTATAGTTCTTCTCTTCAAATTGTTCCCTCAGATCCGTGACTTGTACATCATAGTCCACTTTCTTAGAGCAATTTCTTCTTAATCTTTTCATCTGGCCTTTAGGGACATTGGATAGCCACTTGGGGTGATGGTTGGTCTTGAAATTCAGGAAGCTATTACAATCTACCTCCTTTCTGTATGTTCTTGTTTCGATCTTACTTCCTTCAATGAAGATGGTTAGATCCAAAAAGTTGATACTTTTATCACTCACCTCGCTAGTGAATTCTAGATTGTATATATTGTCATTTATCTTCGTAATTAATTGTTCAAAGCCTTCTTTAGTCCCATTCCAGATGATGATCACATCGTCTATGTATCTTGCCCATAAGGCAATTCTGATCTTTTGCCTTATATTCCCGCACAGCCTAGGAAAGCACGACATTATCAAATGCAGTCCTTTCGATCACAAAGAAACAAGAAAGTCCGAGGTGCGTCCTTTCTTGCCAGAGGCAGGGGCAGAGGAAAGAAGCTGCACAACACAGCTAGTTCCCAGGAACAGAAGTCCTCCCCGGCCTCTACAAAATCCACCGCATGTCGCTGGGGCTCCACTGGCGGAGCTAGGCCCGGTGGGGGCACGTCTTCGAAATTTCAGCCACAAGTGGGTTCACTACTTGTTGGATCCCTGGGCAATAGATATTGTGTCTCAGGGATACAAGCTGGACTTCAAGGAGATGAGCCCTCACCGACGGCCCTGCCGGCTTCCCCCCACGAGAGGGAAATAGTGTTAACTGCAATTCACAAATTGTATCTTCAACAGGTGGTGGTCAAGGTTCCCCTCCTTCAACAAGGAGGGGGTTATTATTCGACCATGTTGTAGTCCCAAAACCGGACGGTTCGGTCAGACCCATATTGAATTTAAAATCCCTGAACATATACCTGAAAAGGTTCAAGTTCAAGATGGAATCGCTGAGAGCGGTCGTCGCAAGCCTGGAAGGGGGGGATTTTATGGTGTCTCTGGACATAAAGGATGCATACCTTCATGTCCCCATTTATCCACCTCATCAGGCTTACCTCAGATTTGTGGTACAGGATTGTCATTACCAATTTCAGACGTTGCCGTCTCTCCACGGCACCGAGAATATTTACCAAGGTAATGGCGGAAATGATGGTACTCCTGCGGAAGCAAGGGGTCGCAATTATCCCATACTTGGACGATCTCCTCATAAAAGCGGGATCAAGAGAGCAGTTGCTGATCAGCGTAGCACTTTCTCTGGAAGTGTAACGGCAACACGGCTGGATTCTAAATATTCCAAAGTCGCAGTTGGTTCCTACGGCTCGTCTGCCTTTCCTAGGCAGGATTCTAGACACAGACCAAAAAAGGGTTTATCTCCCGATAGAGAGAGCTCAGGAGCTCATGACACTGGTCATGAACCTATTAAAACCAAAACAGGTGTCAGTGCATCACTGCACTCGAGTCCTGGGAAGGATGGTGGCATCATACGAGGCCATTCCTTTCGGCAGGTTCCATGCGAGGACCTTTCAATGGGACTTACTGGACAAGTGGTCCGGATCACATCTTCAGATGCATCAGTTAATCACCCTATCCCCCAGGGCCAGGGTGTCTCTCCTGTGGTGGCTGCAGAGTGCTCACCTTCTCGAGGGCCGCAGATTCGGCATTCAGGACTGGGTCCTGGTGACCACGGATGCAAGCCTCCGAGGGTGGGGAGCAGTCACACAGGGAAGAAATTTCCAAGGTCTGTGGTCAAGTCAGGAGACTTGCCTTCACATCAACCTCCTGGAACTAAGGGCCGTATACAACGCCCTACGTCAAGCGGAAACCCTGCTTCGCGACCAACCGGTTCTGATTCAGTCAGACACCATCACCGCAGTGGCTCTTGTAAACCGACAAGGCGACACAAGGAGCAGGGTAGCGATGGCGGAAGCCACCAGAATTCTTCGCTGGGCGGAAAATCACGTAAGCGCACTGTCTGCAGTGTTCATCCCGGGAGTGGACAACTGGCACTGGATCAGAACCGGTTGGTCGCGAAGTAAGGTCTCCGCTTGACGTAGGGTGTTGTATATGGCCCTTAGTTCCAAGATGCTGATGTGAAGACAAGTCTCTTGACTTGACCAAAGACCTTGGAAATTTTATTTTTCCCTGTGTGACTGCTCCCCAACCTCGGAGGCTCGCGTCCGTGGTCACCAGGATCCAGTCCTGAATGCCGAACCTGCGGCCCTATAGAAGGTGAGCACCCTGCAGCCACCACAGGAAAGATACCCTAGCCCTGGGGGAGAGGGTGATCAACTGATGAATCTGTAGATGTGACCCGGACCACTTGTCCAGTAGGTCCCATTTGAAAGTCCTCGCATGGAACCTGCCGAAGGGAATGTTTTTCCCCGGACTCGGGTGCAGTGATGCACTGACACCTGTCTTGGTTTCAATAGGTTCCTAACCAGAGTTATGAGTTCCTGGGCCTTCTCTATCTGAAGGTAAACCCATTTCTGGTCCGTATCCAGAATCATACCCAAGAAGGGCAGACTAGTCATAGGAACCAACTGTGACTTCGGAATATTGAGAATCCAGCCGTGTTGCTGTGACACCTTCAGCGAAAGTGACACGCTGTTCAACAACTGCTCTTTTGATCTCGCCCTTATAGGAGATTGTCCAAGTATGGGATAACTGTGACTCCTTGCTTGCGTAGGAGCACCATCATTTCCGCCAATTACCCTGAAATTGGTAATGACAATACTGTACCGCAATTCTCAGGTACGCCTGATGGGGTGGATAAATGGGAACATGAAGGTATGCAGCCTTTATGTCTAGATACACCATCAAATCCCCCCTTCCAGGCTGGCCATGATCGCTCTGAGCGATTCCACTTTAAATTTGAACCTTTTCCAGTATAGGTTCAGAGATTTTAATTTTAAAATAGGTCTGACCGAACCGTACGGTTTCGGGACTACAGCCAAGGTTGAGTAATAGCCCCTTCCTTGGGGAACCTTGCGCACCACCTGTTGGAGATACAATGTGTGAATTGTATTTAATATTATCTCCCTTTCTGGGGGAGAAGCCTGTAGGTCCGATAAGGAAAACCGGTGAGGAGGCACCTTTCGAATTCCAGCTTTTAACCCTGAGAAACAATTTTTATTGCCCCGGGATCCACGTGTGAGTGAACTCAGATGTGGCTGAAGAGTCGAAGACGTGCCCCCACTGTGGCGGACTCCCTTAGGGGAACCCCAGCGTCATGCGGTGGATTTAGTAGAGGCCGGGGAGGACTTCTGTTCCTGGGAACTAGCTGTGCCCTGTGCCCTTACCTCTGGTAAGAAAGGACGCTCCTCGTACTTTCTTGTTATTCTGCGACCGAAAGGGCTGCATTTGATAATGTCGTGCTTTCTTAGTCTGTGAGGGAATATAAGGCAAAATATCAGAATTACCAGCTATAGCTGTGGAGACCAGGTCCGAGAGCCCTTCTCCGCACAATTCCTTAGCCTTGTAAGTTAAACCCTCCATATGCCTCTTTTAGTCGGCATCACCTGTCCATTGCATGTTCCACAGGACACGTCTAGCAGAAATCGACATAGCGTTGACTCTAGAACCCAGTAGACTAACGTCTCTTTGGGCATGTCTTATATATATATATATATATATATATATATATATATATATATATAAGACAACATCTTTTATATATATATATATATATATAAGAGTAAAGTAAAGGGCGGCACTCCAATGGTTTTGGAAAAAAATAGCTCACCAAGCCAGCTTCAATTCAATCAACGTTTCAGGTGTCTTTATTAGCACCTTTCGTCAGGATAACAACATACAAAATTACATACCTTAAATAGCACCAGCGTGTCGCCACGTTCCCCCTGCTTCCGGCACCCGGCGCTGACGTCACAAACGCCGTCCCCTATTCTGACGTAGGTTACCCAGAAAAGGTAATACCGTTAATTACCACCTACAATACTGCAAGCACAGTAGTGAGGAAAAAGGTTAGAGAACTGTGGCCAATCATCAAGACCGATAGATCTTTACCATCTCTTAACCAATATAGGGTGTTGAATTGTCACCGGAGGGGACGTAATCTGAAGGATTGGCTGGTACACAATGACACCACGACAGAGAAAATGGAACTACGATCCCATTTCTTAACTAAGAAACCTGGCTCGTATAAATGTCTAGGGTGTACTACTTGCAGGTACTTAGAGGTAGGTCCAGTATTACTACACCCGCATTCAGGGAAGAAAATTCCCATCAAGCATGTTTTGACCTGCACATCCAAATATGTGATTTACATCATCAAATGTCCCTGTGGCCTTGCTTATGTGGGTAAGACCACCTGTACCTTTAGAGAACGGGCAGCGCAACATAGATCAGCTATAAGGCAGGCCTTGGAAGGGAAGGAGATGGAGCAGCCCGTCGCGAGACATTTTAGAGAGGCACGACATACGATGGCTGCTCTCCGATACAAGCTTATCGATCATGTTCCCCCGATTTCGAGAGGAGGTGATCGGAACAGAAAATTATTACAGTTGGAGGCACGCTGGATCTTCGAGCTCAATACTGTTGCCCCTTTGGGACTGAATGAAAATCTTTCCCTCCTTTGTTACTTATGACATGTCTGTCTATCTTAACTTACATCGTTTGTGCCTCTATGATCTGTGTGGTCTCAGTATACCCGTTTGCTATTGGAGCTTGCCTTTTGGATTTAATCTTTCTGAAGTATTTTCTTCCCTGCATGAGTGACTGTGCGCACAGGACCTGCTGTGGGCCAGTAACTAGTTTATCAGTTAACATGTTGTTTTATTCCTATGACAGTGATTCCAGTATGGATAACTTAGGTCTATTTATCCTTAAGGCAATCCTCTATGCTTGGTACGTTGAGCTATGGTTCTAGTTCTATTTTTATAGCCATGTAAAATTCTGCTCTTCACCTTCTATACATTTCTTGTTTGTCCCTCCTGGTGGTGGTATTAGGTGATGGTTAATATTTTGTCACATTGATATCCCCTTTAGAGCGCTTTGGACTGATTGTAATGTCTCTCAGTCCCTCTTGCTCTATATGGGGGGAGATCCGCTTTATTAAGCGGTATTCTCACACGGGGTTGCCTTGGGCTCCCTGCTCCGGTAACCGGGCGCATTGTCGATCTGTTTAGCTCATTGCTATGGTAACTGCCGCGCCCATTAGGCGTGGCCAGCACGGCCTGTAGAAACATGATGTGATACCTTCATACCCAGGGCCGTTGCTATGACTACTATCCCGCCCATAACCTACGTCAGAATAGGGGACGGCGTTTGTGACGTCAGCGCCGGGTGCCGGAAGCAGGGGGAACGTGGCGTGCTGCACACGCTGGTGCTATTTAAGGTATGTAATTTTGTATGTTGTTATCCTGACGAAAGGTGCTAATAAAGACACCTGAAACGTTGATTGAATTGAAGCTGGCTTGGTGAGCTATTTTTTTCCAAAACCATTGGAGTGCCGCCCTTTACTTTACTCTTGTTTGCTGGGCCTTGTGGTACCACGGGAAGGCACCCTGGTAACTATCCTTTGCTGTAGGAGTGCCGGTCGTATCCAGAGTTAGTTATATATATATATATATATATATATATATATATATATATATACTAGGGACAATAACATGGTATCCTTATCTAGGGTTTCAATCTCCGCTGATAAGGTATCTGTCTAGGCTGCTATAAACCCATGCCGACACAATCGCCGGTCTGAGTAGTGTAACAGAATGTGTGTAAATGGACTTCAAAGTACTTTTACTGCATGCTATCTGCAGGATCCCTGAGGATAGCTGTTAAGTCAGCGCTGCCTTTTTGGGTAAACGTGTCAATGCCTTGTACACCCTAGGGGAAGATTCCCATCGTATCCTGGCCCCATTAGGGAAAAGATACTCCCTTAGAATTCTTTATGGGAAGCTGCAGCTTCTTGTCTGGAGATTCCCGCTCTTTTTCTTCATGAGAGGAGGGAAATTTACCTCAGCTTTCTTCCCCTTAAACATGTGTACCCTCGTGTCAGGGACAGATGAGTCATCAGTGATATGCAAAACATCTTTTATTACAATAATCATATATTGAATACTTTTCTGCCAGTTTTGGCTGTACTTTGCATTATCGTAGTCGACACTGGAGTCAGACTCCGTGTCGATATCAGTGTCTATTATTTTGGATAGTGAGTGTTGTGAGACTCTGAAGGTCTCTGCGACATAGGGACAGACATGGGTAGATTCCCTGTCTGTTCTCTAATCTTTTGTGTAATAAATTCATCTTAGCACGTAATTTCACATATCAAATCAGGTGTCGGCGTTGTCGACAGAGACACCACACACACACACACACACATTTGCTCCATCTCCTCCTTAGGAGAGCCTTTTACCTCAGACATGTCGACACACACGTACCGACACACCACACACTCAGGGAATGCTCTTCTGAAGACAGTTCCCCCACAAGGCCCTTTGGAGAGACAGAGAGAGAGTATGCCAGCACACACCCCAGCGCTATATGACCCAGGAAAAAACACAGCAATTTAATGTTTACCCCATAGCGCTGTTATTATTATCTGTGCCAAATTATGTGCCCCCCTCTTCTTTAAAACCCTCTCTTCTACCGTGGTATAAGCAGGGGAGAGTCCGGGGAGCTTCCTCTCAGCGGTGCTGTGGAGAAAAACATGGCGCTGGTGAGTGCTGAGGGAGAAGCCCCGCCCCCTCGGCGGCGGGCTTCAGTCCCGCTAAAAGTGTAAAATTGGCGGGGGCTCATGCATATATACAGTGTCCAGCTGTATATATGCTCTCTTTTGCCAAACAAGAAGTTTATATTGCTGCCCAGGGCGCCCCCCCTGCGCCCTGCACCCTTACAGTGACTGCCGTTTGTGAGGTGTATGAGAGCAATGGCGCACAGCTGCAGTGCTGTGCGTTACCTCAGTGAAGACCAATGAAGTCTTCTGCCGCCTCTGAAGATCTTTTCCTCTCATACTCACCCGGCTTCTATCTTCCGGCTCTGTGAGGAGGACGGCGGCGCGGCTCCGGGACGAACTCCAGGGTGAGACCTGTGTTCTGACTCCCTCTGGAGCTAATGGTGTCCAGTAGCCTAAGAAACAGAGCCCTGAAACTCAGAGAAGTGGGTTTGTTTCTCATCAGTCCCTCGATGCAGGGAGTCTGTTGCCAGCAGGCTCCCTGAAAATAAAAAACCTAACAAAAATGCTTTCTTACAGGAAACTCAGGAGAGCTCCTGAAATGCACCCAGTCTCCACTGGGCACAGTATCAAACTGAGGTCTGGCGGAGGGGCATAGAGGTAGGAGCCAGTGCACACCCAGAGTCAAAGTCTTTCTTAAAGTGTCCATGTCTCCTGCGGAGCCCGTCTATCCCCATGGTCCTTACGGAGTCCCAGCATCCTCTAGGACGTTAGAGAAACAGTGTTGTTGTCACAAAGCCCCTCCCACTCACGCTGTCACCCACCTCCCGGATCATCTGAAGCTCCACCCACTCATGCACCTGAAGCTCCACCCCATGGCCATCCAAAGCCCTGCCCATTAACCCTCCACCTCTCTGCAACTGAGTTAGAACTTGGTAGCTGGGCACTTTAATTATGAAGAAAGTGGAGCCGCAGAGGCTGAGCTGACGGTGGCTGAGGAACACATGGACTCAGGGCTGGACAATAAGTATTAATGGAAAAAGTATATTAAAGTCCAATCAATACTACACATCAGAGCCATCTTTCCAGCTCGCTCTTTGGATGCGGTCTGGAATCACTAACAGGGCTATAATATGTCATGTTGAGAGGATGAGGCTGCTGGGACCAGGATGATGTTCCAGGGAGCTATACAGGCTGCATAGTGCGAGTCTAGAGCATAGTGTCCAAAGGACACTCCGGTGGCTCTACAGGAGAACAGCACAATGCAAGCCAGAGGCAGGTGCCATAGGGCAGGGGCGTATCCACGATGACACATGGGTCCGGGAACTTATCCCGAATCCTATGTCATATCGCCCTAAAACGGGACCCTTTTGACTTGAAGAAAACAGGCAGTAATAGGCTAGTACGATAATGTCCATCGGTCATATATTGCACTATCATCCCTTTTTTTTTGGGGGGGGGGGGGGGGGGGGGGCAAAAAACCATTGGGGCTAATAGGATATCTCCTTAAAAGGTTAATTCTTTACAGCATGTCATTTCTTGATATGGACACAAGAGGGCAGTAGTTACCAAGATGAGGTGATTGGAATGCAGTTCTGGCTATTATCCTTGCAATAAACCACCAACATTTTGGGGAGCATTGTACTGTGCTCGAATCAAAAGTTGCCATTTGCTTGTCAAATCAGAAGATTAACTCTAATGCCTCCAGTCCAGCATGCTGCTCATCAAATATTAAAGCACAGTTTGTATGCTCAGCCAAGATCAAATATTCAAAGTGGGTTTAAACAGACCCCCCCCCCCCCCCCCCCCCACATCATATGTGTATGAGGTATTTGTACACATTGCTGGTAATAACACATATATTTTATACAGAAGCCTGAAAAAATGTCAGTAATTTAAATCAAAAGATCTTTTTATGCATCATATTATCACTGACCAATTTTATACTCCTAGCGTGATGAAATGGGGGTGCCAGTCACGGGAGAGAGAGAGAGGTTTAGGCTGTTGAACACCACTTCTCGTCCAAACCGTGTTTAATATTATATGATTGGTTTTGTGTTAACCATATATGTATGTGTTTATGTTCATTATACAATTCTTATATATGTGCGATACAGGGTGGTCATTCCGAGTTGTTCGCTCGCAAGCTGCTTTTAGCAGCTTTGCACAAGCTAAGCCGCCGCCTACTGGGAGTGAATCTTAGCATAGTAAAATTGCGAACGAAAGATTCTCAAAATTGCGAATACACACCTCTTAGCAGTTTCTGAGTAGCTCGAGACTTACTCGGCATCTGCGATCAGTTCAGTGCTTGTCGTTCCTGGTTTGACGTCACAAACACACCCAGCGTTCGCCCAGACACTCCCCCGTTTCTCCAGCCACTCCGGCGTTTTTCCCAGAAACTGTAGCGTTTTTCCGCACACACCCATAAAACGGCCAGTTTCCGCCTAGAAACACCCACTTCCTGTCAATCACACTCCGATCACCAGAACGAAGAAAATACCTCGTAATGCCCTGAGTAAAATACCTAACTTCTTAGCAAATTTACTTGGCGCAGTCGCAGTGCGGACATTGCGCATGCGCACTAAGCGGAAAATCGCTGCGATGCGAAGAAATTTACCGAGCGAACAACTCGGAATGACCACCCAGATTCGTACACACTGCTTATATTATGTAAACATGTATTTTCTTGTGTAATACTAGGTGGCTGTTGCATCTATACACAAGCATCCCACTGAGTTGCGTCCTGCTTTAGCATACATGCTGGAGCCAGGCTATGAGGGTGCACGCAAGTAAATTGAGACCCAGGGGATATCCATGGGCAGCCCCCGGTAAACAGGAACATTAGAGGTTTGAAAAGACGCAGACGCAGGGCAGAGTAGCCTCTCTTCCCCCATGACACAGCTGACAGCTCAGACTGGATTGGTCGCAAGGCCCATAACCTTGAAGTAACTGGGATAAGGTCACTGGTGGGGTAAAGGAGTGTGTAATTGCAAGTGTGGTGATCCCTTGGTATTTGTTTGCAAACGGGCTACATTATTGTGTTATGCATCTTAATAATTAAAGGGTGCAGCTTTCTCCCACTATTTGCTAGGTGATTTTTTCAACCCATGTTGAGGTAATGAAAAGGCTGGGTGCGATGCAAAATGCTACCCTATGGGAATATGTATATACGGTGGGCTCGTATGTTAGAGGAAGTGTAGCCCAAACCCTGTGGCATGACTATGCCCAAATTTGCAGTCAGAGTACTACGGGAACCGCTATGCAGCAGCGGCACATGCCAAGAACAGGGCATTCCTCTGGGAATCCCTGGCCTGGGTAATTAGTATCTGCTTCAACCCCACTCTTTGTACCCCCGTAATGGGTAAAACACCCAGCTGGCAGTACAAAAACATTATCCCTGTTTTCTCACCTATTACATAATTAGCAGCACACAAAGTCACGTTTAAATAATAGTAGCAGTCTGTGTGACCTCAGCGACATTTAAGAACTGCACAGTAACACAATGGGCCTAATTCAGGCCTGGTCGCATGTAGGCGTTTTTTTGCACTGCTGCCACCAGGTAATCGCCGCCTACAGGGGGAGGGGGGCAATCGCTGTGCAGGGGTGCGATCGGATGTGCAGAGAGCTGCACAAACGGGTGGACACACCTGCATTTTCCTGGGCACTCCCTGGAAATGGTCAGTTGCCACCCACAAACGGCCTCTTCCTGTCAATCTTCTTGCAATTGCCAGTGCGATCGCTTTCTTCGTTCATCCTGTCGTTGTCCAGAGATCCCAGTCGCCGGGGGGCGACGCACCTGCGCATTGCGGTGCATACGCATGCGCAGTTCAGACCTGATCGCTGCTGAGCGAAAACGCACAGCCAAGATCGGGTCTGAATGACCCCCAATATACGTACCTGGTTAACACAGTACAATGTCCTGACACCCATATTTCCCCACACTCACAGAACAATCTTAATCTAATAAACTTGGTATAGGTGTTTTCTACTAACAGCCTGGTGGAAGGGGGATATGTATCCAAGGCAGTCTTAACAGCATTGTAGGCAGTGGGCAAAGCAATGCACTGGTGCCCCTACACACCCATTCCTGCGGTCCCGCACTGTCTCTCCACATGCTTCCATCCAGTGAATGGCAGTCAGCACTCTGATTGGTGGATAGCTCCAACCATCCACCAATAAGAGTGGCCGGGCAGCATTCTCTACCTGCCTCCCAAGAAGCTCAGGGGGCACCAGCCCTGCTCAAAGGCCCCTAGAATCATGAGGCCCTGGGCTGCTGTGCAGTGAGCCCATACTTTAAGATGGCCCTGGATGTATCAGCCTGGAGAGAGTTAAAGTGGAGAGAGATAAAGTACCAGCCAGTCAGCTCCTAACTGCCATGTTACAGGTTTTGTTTGAAAAATGACAGTTGGGAGCTGATTGGTTGGTACCTTATCCCTCTCCAAGCTTTGATATACCCCCCCCCCTCCTCCAATGAGTTGTCACAAGAACAGAAATTATACATTCTGATCAGTCCTTTCTCCAACTGCTCTAATTAGGGGGCCACAATCAAAGTGCAGCTTAAAGTTAATCAAATTAGACCTCAAAGTAAAATAAAAATACCAATTACACCTCAAAGTAAAATAAAAATACTAATCAAAACAGAACACCTGTGACTGCTATTTGTTGCCCATAACAACACATAGATGATATGTTTTCATTGCTTAACTTTTCAATTTCTATCACGTATTTAGGACTCACCATTAAAAGCAGTACAGATGCTCTGGGTTAATCTTATTATGGATACATTTGCTTCGCTGGCGCTAGCGACAGAACCTCCTACGGAATCACTGCTTCTACGCAAACCTTACGGAAGAAACAAGCCCCTTATATCTCGCACCATGATGAAGAATATACTTGGCCATGCTGCCTACCAGCTCGTCATCATCTTCACGTTGTTGTTTGCGGGTAGGTGTCAATAAAGTTGATCCAAATATTTGAGCGACGAATGCAGAACTTCCATTTAGATGTGGGAGTTGAGAGCTAATGCTTTTATCCCCTCTCCAGGTGAAATCTTCTTTGACATAGACAGTGGCAGGAATGCCCCGTTACACTCTCCGCCTTCTGAACATTACACCATTATTTTTAACACCTTCGTCATGATGCAGTTGTTCAACGAAATAAATGCCCGTAAAATCCATGGAGAGAGGAATGTGTTTGACGGTATTTTTGCAAATCCAATTTTCTGTAGCATAGTGTTGGGCACTTTTGGAGTCCAGGTAAGAACATATGTGAATGCACAAGAAATGTAATGCGTATAGCACTCAGATCTCTTGCATTCCGTCCACTTATACAATGTTGACCTGTAATGCATTTAAAGAGTATATATATATACTCTTTAAATATTTATTTTTTTATATATATATATATATATATATATATATATATGTGTGTGTGTATATATATATATATATATATATATATATACACATATACAGGAATTGGGTATGGGCAGTCAGAATACCTATGCCAGGATCCCAGCTGTTAGAATGCCGGCAGCGGGGTGAGCGCTAGAATGCCCCTTGCGGGCTCACTGCGCTCATGGTCACCCACAAGTGGGAATAACCCTGGTGCTGATGTCGGCATTCTTGGTGGTTGGGTTCCCTGCTTCGGTTTTCCGACCGCCAAAATCCCGACCGCCAGGATATTAACTACATCTGATATATAAATATATATATATATATATACATATATATATATATATCTGTACGTATAACCCCGTTAGGCCGCGTTCCTCCAGTAACCATCCGCCAGACTGCGGCCACTAAGGGCCTGATTCTGATTTGCAAGCACTTGCCTACGCAGCTGTGAATTCCTAATCCTCGCAAGTGAAGCTGCCTCCCAGTAATAAATATAGATGCCTACCGAAGCCATCACAAAGTCCTCAGCAGCTGCTTACATATACGCAGCATTGCTGCAGTAATAAAGGAACCCAAGTGAGTCTATGGTCACCCAGACTGGCCGCGGCAGTAGCGATGCCGGCGCCATGTTTCTGTACGTACATGATCGCTGCTGAAGGCAGATACCCCCCCCCCCCTGAAAACGCCTGTGACGCGCCTGTGTTTTTCCATGTTACCTCCCTCAGACGGTCCATTCTTGTCAACCACTCTGCAAATAAATCCTCAGGGCGAGCGGTAACGCAAAGGTAGCTTGGCGCGTGTGCGCAGTACGATCACACAGCATGCGCAGTCTGCCGATAATTCACTCGGTTGTGGGAACATCGGCATCGCGTACAAATCTCAATCAGGTCCAATATGTAGAAATAACGTAGCCCAACAAGGACTACCATTTAGAAAATCTCCCATGTTAAAAAAGGACATGGTCTTATCTCATGCTATAGCATCAGTTGTGAATATATATGTATGTGGTTCTGTTATGCATGGAGCCATACTTTATTTGGCATATACAGTATGCTTTTATGAAAACCATGTGTGTGTGGTCTGAGCTGCCTTCAGGTGTCGTGGAGCCAAGTACAAATGGAAAAGGCAGGACCCCCCGCCTGCTCAATACCTCCCCTCTCCCCCGAGGCATGTCGGAAACAGGGTTGTGGGATCGAGCACCGGTACCTGAAGCAAGAACATGTAAATAAGCACCCACCGTGGTACTGATGTGCCCCACAAGTGTAGCCACAGATCTCTCCCCATCCCATCGGACCTCCCACATGCCCCTTACATGCCCCTCAGACAGAGCCGGCCTTAGGCATAGGCAAACTAGGCAAATGCCTAGGGCATTTGGTATGCTTAGGGGCACCAGCAGCTTCTGCTGATTAAAATGATATGTGGCATGCCTATATTCTGTGCGTGACTGCGGCTGTATCTGCATACAAAATGTGTATTCCTGGAAATCACTGTAATGTAGCATTTCGTATGCAGATACAGCCGCAGTCGCACACAGAATATAGGCATGCTGCTATCATTTTAATCAGCAGAAGCTGCTTGTGCATCCTAGCCACATAGTAATGCAAATAAGATGCATTTTCATAACCAAAAGGCGCCCGACGTTAGCAGAGCTGCCTACTGACTCATGCCAGGCATCTCCTGCAGAACTAGCGGCAGTGCTAGGGGGCACCAGCCAAAATCTTGCCTAGAGCATCATATTGGTTAGGGCCGGCTCTGCCCTCAGAGATCAGCAGAGAGGCGGTCCATTAACTTGAGTAGCCAATGGGATTTCTGGCACTGCAGGTAGGAGGGCCCTGCTCGCCTGCTCACAATCTGCAGCATAGGGAATAGGTACTGCAAGATACTAATATGTGCTACGTATTGCACTTTGGTCTAGCCAGATTGCAGAGGTTCCCAGTGGCTACTTGAACCAGTCACACAGCAGTCTTGGCCGGTGGACAATTGGTTGGGTGATTAAATGAAACTTTTTAATAGGTTGAGATTCATTTCATTTTAGTCTCCAGTTATCGTCTTTCAGCAACTGTGTTTTTGTCATTTCTTCTTTTTCCAGATTTTGATTGTCCAGTTCGGAGGGAAGCCCTTCAGTTGCTCGCCATTAAACGCACAGCAATGGCTCTGGTGCCTCTTTGTGGGAGTGGGGGAGCTTGTCTGGGGACAGGTGAAATATTACTGTATGATTGTTGCCCTGACCCACTTTTATTCCTTTTTCTTTTCATATTTTATCCAAGGTCACGCTAATGACCCAGTATACAGTACAGCTTTTCTTTATATGTCCACCTGCATCCCATACCTCCCTGCTATATGTATAACGTATACCTTGTGCTAGAAGAAAGGTTCTATCCAGTGATGCTGCCTGTAGATAAGCTTGAGAGGCAGATAGCAGATTTACATTACTGCAAGTCCCCATCTGATTCCCCGATTCCTACGCTTTGCACGGAATAAAAAAATGACTGATCCTATGTGCATGTAATAAATGTGGCTTTACCTAAACTTACTAGCAGGTATTGTAGTAAGACAAAGGGGATATGCTGACACTAACCCACAGGAAGGAGCACAGCGGTGCTATACATACACACAGGAAGGAACACAGCGGTGCTATACTACATACACACAGGAAGGAACACTGCGGTGCTATACATACACACAGGAAGGAACACTGCAGTGCTATACATACACACAGGAAGGAACACAGCGGTGCTACACATACACACAGGAAGGAACACAGCGGTGCTATACATACACACAGGAAGGAACACTGCGGTGCTATACATACACACAGGAAGGAGCACAGCGGTGCTACAGATACACACAGGAAGGAACACAGCGGTGCTACACATTCACACAGGAAGGAACACAGCGGTGCTATACATACACACAGGAAGGAGCACAGCGGTGCTATAGATACACACAGGAAGGAACACAGCGGTGCTACACATTCACACAGGAAGGAACACAGCGGTGCTATACATACACACAGGAAGGAACACTGCGGTGCTATACATACACACAGGAAGGAGCACAGCGGTGGTATACATACACACAGGAAGGAGCACAGCGGTGCTATACATACACACAGGAAGGAACACAGCGGTGCTACACATACACACAGGAAGGAACACAGCGGTGCTATACATACACACAGGAATGAGCACAGTGGTGCTATACATACACACAGGAATGAGCACAGTGGTGCTATACATACACACAGGAAGGAGCACAGCGGTGCTATACATACACACAGGAAGGAACACAGCGGTGCTACACATACACACAGGAAGGAACACTGCGGTGCTATACATACACACAGGAAGGAGCACAGCGGTGCTATACATACACACAGGAAGGAACACTGCGGTGCTATACATTCACACAGGAAGGAACACAGCGGTGCTACACATACACACAGGAAGGAACACTGCGTTGCTATACATACACACAGGAAGGAGCACAGCGGTGCTATACATACACACAGGAAGGAACACAGCGGTGGTATACATACACACAGGAAGGAACACAGCGGTGCTATACATACACACAGGAAGGAGCACAGCGGTGCTATACATACACACAGGAAGGAGCACAGCGGTGCTATACATACACACAGGAAGGAGCACAGCGGTGCTATACATATACACAGGAAGGAACACTGCGGTGCTATACATACACACAGGAAGGAGCACAGCGGTGCTATACATACACACAGGAAGGAGCACAGCTGTGCTATACATACACACAGGAAGGAACACAGCGGTGGTATACATACACACAGGAAGGAACACAGCGGTGCTATACATACACACAGGAAGGAGCACAGCGGTGCTATACATACACACAGGAAGGAGCACAGCGGTGCTATACATACACACAGGAAGGAACACAGCGGTGGTATACATACACACAGGAAGGAGCACAGCGGTGCTATACATACACACAGGAAGGAGCACAGCGGTGCTATACATACACACAGGAAGGAACACAGCGGTGGTATACATACACACAGGAAGGAGCACAGCGGTGCTATACATACACACAGGAAGGAGCACAGCGGTGCTATACATACACACAGGAAGGAACACAGCGGTGGTATACATACACACAGGAAGGAGCACAGCGGTGCTATACATACACACAGGAAGGAGCACAGCGGTGCTATACATACACACAGGAAGGAGCACAGCGGTGCTATACATACACACAGGAAGGAACACTGCGGTGCTATACATACACACAGGAAGGAACACAGCGGTGCTATACATACACACAGGAAGGAACACAGCGGTGGAATACATACACACAGGAAGGAGCACAGCGGTGCTATACATACACACAGGAAGGTGCACAGCTGTGCTATACATACACACAGGAAGGAACACAGCGGTGCTACACATGCACACAGGAAGGAACACAGCGGTGCTATACATACACACAGGAATGAGCACAGTGGTGCTATACATACACACAGGAAGGAGCACAGTGGTGCTATACATACACACAGGAAGGAGCACAGCGGTGCTATACATACACACAGGAAGGAACACAGCGGTGCTACACATACACACAGGAAGGAACACTGCGGTGCTATACATACACACAGGAAGGAGCACAGCGGTGCTATACATACACACAGGAAGGAACACTGCGGTGCTATACATTCACACAGGAAGGAACACAGCGGTGCTACACATACACACAGGAAGGAACACTGCGGTGCTATACATACACACAGGAAGGAGCACAGCGGTGCTATACATACACACAGGAAGGAACACAGCGGTGGTATACATACACACAGGAAGGAACACAGCGGTGCTATACATACACACAGGAAGGAGCACAGCGGTGCTATACATACACACAGGAAGGAGCACAGCGGTGCTATACATACACACAGGAAGGAGCACAGCGGTGCTATACATATACACAGGAAGGAACACTGCGGTGCTATACATACACACAGGAAGGAGCACAGCGGTGCTATACATACACACAGGAAGGAGCACAGCTGTGCTATACATACACACAGGAAGGAACACAGCGGTGGTATACATACACACAGGAAGGAACACAGCGGTGCTATACATACACACAGGAAGGAGCACAGCGGTGCTATACATACACACAGGAAGGAGCACAGCGGTGCTATACATACACACAGGAAGGAACACAGCGGTGCTATACATACACACAGGAAGGAACACAGCGGTGGTATACATACACACAGGAAGGAGCACAGCGGTGCTATACATACACACAGGAAGGAGCACAGCGGTGCTATACATACACACAGGAAGGAACACAGTGGTGGTATACATACACACAGGAAGGAGCACAGCGGTGCTATACATACACACAGGAAGGAGCACAGCGGTGCTATACATACACACAGGAAGGAACACAGCGGTGGTATACATACACACAGGAAGGAGCACAGCGGTGCTATACATACACACAGGAAGGAGCACAGCGGTGCTATACATACACACAGGAAGGAGCACAGCGGTGCTATACATACACACAGGAAGGAACACTGCGGTGCTATACATACACACAGGAAGGAACACAGCGGTGCTATACATACACACAGGAAGGAACACAGCGGTGGAATACATACACACAGGAAGGAGCACAGCGGTGCTATACATACACACAGGAAGGAGCACAGCGGTGCTATACATACACACAGGAAGGAACACAGCGGTGGTATACATACACACAGGAAGGAGCACAGCGGTGCTATACATACACACAGGAAGGAGCACAGCGGTGCTATACATTCACACAGGAAGGAACACAGCGGTGCTATACATATGCACAGGAAGGAACACAGTGGTGCTATAGATTCACACAGGAAGGAACACAGCGGTGCTATACATACGCACAGGAAGGAACACAGCAGTGCTATACATACACACGGGAAGGAACACAGCGGTGCTATACATACACACAGGAAGGAACACAGCAGTGCTATACATACACACGGGAAGGAACACAGCGGTGCTATACATACGCACAGGAAGGAACACAGCGGTGCTATACATACACACAGGAAGGAACACAGCGGTGGCATGCATACACACAGGAAGGAACACAGCGGTGCTATACATATGCACAGGAAGGAACACAGCAGTGCTATACATACGCACGGAAAGGAGCACAGCGGTGCTATACATATGCACAGGAAGGAACGCAGCGGTGCTATACATACACACGGGAAGGAACACAGTGGTGCTATACATACATACGGGAAGGAACACAGTGGTGCTATACATATGCACGGGAAGGAACACAGCGGTGCTATACATATGCACGGGAAGGAACACAGCAGTGCTATACATACATATGGGAAGGAACACAGCGGTGCTATACATACACACAGGAAGGAGCACAGCGGTGCTATACATACACACGGGAAGGAGCACAGCGGTGCTATACATACACACGGGAAGGAGCACAGCGGTGCTATACATACACACGGGAAGGAGCACAGCGGTGCTATACATACACACGGGAAGGAGCACAGCGGTGCTATACATACACACAGGAAGGAACACAGCGGTGCTATACATACACACAGGAAGGAGCACAGCGGTGCTATACATACGCACAGGAAGGAACACAGTGGTGCTATACATTCACACAGGAAGGAACACAGCGGTGCTATACATACACACAGGAAGGAACACAGCGGTGCTATACATTCACACAGGAAGGAACACAGCGGTGCTATAGATACACACAGGAAGGAACACAGCGGTGCTATACATACACATGGGAAGGAGCACAGCAGTGCTATACATTCACACAGGAAGGAACACAGCGGTGCTATAGATACACACAGGAAGGAACACAGCGGTGCTATAGATACGCACAGGAAGGAACACAGCGGTGCTATACATACGCACAGGAAGGAACACAGCGGTGCTATACATACGCACAGGAAGGAACACAGCGGTGCTATACATACGCACAGGAAGGAACACAGCGGTGCTATACATACACACAGGAAGGAACACAGCGGTTCTATAGATACACACAGGAAGGAACACAGCGGTGCTATACATACACACGGGAAGGAGCACAGCGGTGCTATACATACGCACAGGAAGGAACACAGTGGTGCTCTACATACACACAGGAAGGAACACAGCGGTGCTATACATACACACAGGAAGGAGCACAGCGGTGCTACACATTCACACAGGAAGGAACACAGCGGTGCTATACATACACACAGGAAGGAACACAGCGGTGCTACACATTCACACAGGAAGGAACACAGCGGTGCTATACATACACACAGGAAGGAGCACAGCGGTGCTATAGATACACACAGGAAGGAACACAGCGGTGCTACACATTCACACAGGAAGGAACACAGCGGTGCTATACATACAACAGGAAGGAGCACAGCGGTGCTATAGATACACACAGGAAGGAACACAGCGGTGCTACACATTCACACAGGAAGGAACACAGCGGTGCTATACATACACACAGGAAGGAGCACAGCGGTGCTATACATACACACAGGAAGGAACACAGCGGTGCTATACATACGCACAGGAAGGAACACAGCGGTGCTATACATACACACAGGAAGGAACACAGCGGTGCCATACATACACACAGGAAGGAACACAGCGGTGCTATACATACACACGGGAAGGAACACAGCGGTGCTATACATACACCCCAGAAGGAGCACAGCGGTGCTATACATATGCACAGGAGGGAACACAGCAATGCTATACATATGCACAGGAAGGAACAAAGCGGTGCTATACATACGCACAGGAAGGAACACAGCGGTGCTATACATACGCACAGGAAGGAACACAGTGGTGCTATACATATGCACAGGAGGGAACACAGCGGTGCTATACATACGCACAGGAAGGAACACAGTGGTGCTATACATATGCACAGGAGGGAGCACAGCGGTGCTATACATACGCACAGGAAGGAACACAGCGGTGCTATACATACGCACAGGAGGGAGCACAGCGGTGCTATACATAAACACAGGAAGGAACACAGCGGTGCTATACATACGCACAGGAAGGAACACAGTGGTGCCATACATACACACAGGAAGGAACACAGCGGTGCTATAGATACGCACAGGAGGGAGCACAGCGGTGCTATACATACACACAGGAAGGAACACAGCGGTGCTATACATACGCACAGGAAGGAACACAGCAGTGCTATACATACACACGGGAAGGAACACAGCGGTGCTATACATACACACAGGAAGGAACACAGCAGTGCTATACATACACACGGGAAGGAACACAGCGGTGCTATACATACGCACAGGAAGGAACACAGCGGTGCTATACATATGCACAGGAAGGAACACAGCAGTGCTATACATACACACGGGAAGGAACACAGTGGTGCTGTACATATGCACGGGGGGGAACACAGCAGTGCTATACATACGCACGGAAAGGAGCACAGCGGTGCTATTCATATGCACAGGAAGGAACGCAGCGGTGCTATACATACACACGGGAAGGAACACAGTGGTGCTATACATACATACGGGAAGGAACACAGTGGTGCTATACATATGCACGGGAAGGAACACAGCGGTGCTATACATCTGCACGGGAAGGAACACAGTGGTGCTATACATTCACACAGGAAGGAACACAGCGGTGCTATACATACACACAGGAAGGAACACAGCGGTGCTATACATTCACACAGGAAGGAACACAGCGGTGCTATACATACACATGGGAAGGAGCACAGCGGTGCTATACATACACACAGGAAGGAGCACAGCGGTGCTATACATACACACAGGAAGGAACACAGTGGTGCTATACATTCACACAGGAAGGAACACAGCGGTGCTATACATTCACACAGGAAGGAACACAGCGGTGCTATACATACACATGGGAAGGAGCACAGCGGTGCTATACATACACACAGGAAGGAACACAGCGGTGCTATACATACGCACAGGAAGGAACACAGTGGTGCTATACATTCACACAGGAAGGAACACAGCGGTGCTATAGATACACACAGGATGGAACACAGCGGTGCTATACATACACATGGGAAGGAGCATAGCGGTGCTATACATACACACAGAAAGGAGCACAGCGGTGCTATACATACGCACAGGAAGGAACACAGTGGTGCTATACATTCACACAGGAAGGAACACAGCGGTGCTATAGATACACACAGGAAGGAACACAGCGGTGCTATACATACACATGGGAAGGGCACAGCAGTGCTATACATTCACACAGGAAGGAACACAGCGGTGCTATACATTCACACAGGAAGGAACACAGCGGTGCTATAGATACACACAGGAAGGAACACAGCGGTGCTATACATACACATGGGAAGGGCACAGCAGTGCTATACATTCACACAGGAAGGAACACAGCGGTGCTATAGATACACACAGGAAGGAACACAGCGGTGCTATAGATACGCACAGGAAGGAACACAGCGGTGCTATACATACGCACAGGAAGGAACACAGCGGTGCTATAGATACGCACAGGAAGGAACACAGCGGTGCTATACCTACGCACAGGAAGGAACACAGCGGTGCTATACATACACACAGGAAGGAACACACCGGTTCTATAGATACACACAGGAAGGAACACAGCGGTGCTGTACATACACACGGGAAGGAGCACAGCGGTGCTATACATACGCACAGGAAGGAACACAGTGGTGCTCTACATACACACAGGAAGGAACACAGCAGTACTATAGATACACACGGGAATGAACACAGTGGTGCTATACATACGTTGCAGGAAGGAACACAGCGGTGCTATACATACGTGCAGGAAGGAACACAGCGGTGCTATACATACACACAGGAAGGAACACAGCGGTGCTATACATACACACAGGAAGGAACACAGCGGTGCTATAGATACGCACAGGAAGGAACACAGCGGTGCTATAGATACGCACAGGAAGGAACACAGCGGTGCTATACATACACACAGTAAGGAACACAGCGGTGCTATAGATACGCACAGGAAGGAACACAGCGGTGCTATACATACACACGGGAAGGGACACAGTGGTGCTATACATACACACGGGAAGGGACACAGTGGTGCTATACGTACGAACGGGAAAGAACACAGCGGTGCTATACATAGACACAGGAAGGAATGCAGTGGTGCTATACATATGCACGGGAAAGAACACAGTGTTGATGTAAATAGACACGGAAAGGAATGCGGTGGTGCTATAAATACGCACAGGAAGTAACCCGCACGAAGAAACACAGCAAGAGCGTGACCCAAGTAAATACAAACACGTGTTTCTGAGAGTTTCACATGTAAAAGCAATAGTGCGCTTATTATATGTAAATGCTGTACCAGAAACACAGTGGGCCTTAATTAGCTTTGCAAGCAAATAAAAAAGTAAGCAACAGGTAAAACCATGTGCACTGCAGGTGGGGAAGATGTAACATGTGCAGAGCGTTAGATTTGGGTGGGGTGTGTTCAAACTGAAATCTAAATTGCAGTGTAAAATAAAGCAGCCAGTATTTACCCTGCACAGAAACTATATAAATGTATTTGCTCCCTTTGCATGGCAGCATGCTTTGTTCCAGACACAAAGTTACTTCATTTTTCTACTTTGCTTCCACATCCGAATCAGGCCCATTATGAATGAACACCCTTTCAGATATTCGTGAATGCCATGCAGGGCTGGTTCCAGATCTTGTGGCTCCCAGGGCGAAAGTTTCTTTTGGCCCCCCCAGCTTCCCCCCCCCCCCACCCACACACACACAGGTGCAATAGAGTTAGTGCGCGCCGCAGACGCGCACCAAAAATAGGGAGTAGGGGCGTGGCTTCATAGGGAAGGGGCGTGGTAAGTTTTGCTCCCTGTAGTTTTGCCCCAAGTAGCTGTTGTGCCCCAGTAGCTGTTGTGCCCCCCAGTACTGCACCCTCAGTAGTTGTGTCCCCAGTAGCTGTTGTGCCCCCAGTACTGCACCCTCAGTAGTTGTGTCCCCAGTAGCTGTTGTACCCCCAGTAGCTGCTGTGCCCCCAGTAGCTGTGCCCCTTGCAGCTATGCACCCAGTACTGCGCCCTCAGTAGTTGTGCCCCCATTAGTTGTGCCCCCAATAGCTGTTGTGCCCCCTGCAGCTGTGCCGACCAGTAGTTTTGCCCCAGTACTGCGCCCTCATTAGTTGTGCCCCCAATAGTTGTTGTGCTCACTGCAGCTGTGCCCCCAGTACTGTGCCCTCATTAGTTTTGCCCCCAGTAGCTGTTGTGCCTCCATTAGTTTTGCCCCCAGTAGTTTTTCCCCCATTACTCTGCCCACCAGTAGCTGTGCCCCTAGTAAAAAAATAAAATTAAGAATACTCACCAGCCCCGTTCCTGTTTCCCGACCACTGCTGCCGACCATCTTCCGGCGCCGCTCCTCTGATCCATAGGAGCGCATAGACACTAGAAGTCAATTATGACCCCTAGCGTCTATGACTGTCCTACACTGCCGTGCGGTGCGCGATGACGTCAGGCGCACCACACGGCAGGCTCCAGTGGCAGGGAAAGGTCCTCTCTGCGAAGGGAAACTAGACGTTACCTCACTGCGTGTCTAGTTTCCCTTCGCAGAGAGGACCTTTTCCTAACCACCGCCACCGCCATCCCCGTCTGGACACAGTACCACCCCCACCATCTGGACACAGTAGCGGCTCTTGCCACGGCAGCGGCGCCCTTGGGACAGCGGCACTCCGGGCAAAAGTCCTGCTTGCCCGTGGCAAGAGCCGCTACTGATGCCATGGTACGGAGCCCACACGTGAGTGCTGCCTGGAAATGCACAATTTTTAAATAAAAGACCTGACTCAGAGATGTAATATTACTTCCGTCGATGCTAACGCATATCTCCGTTGTTTTACGATCTGCATATGTGCAGAAGCCGCACTGTGCATGTACAGTTCTGGGTCTGCGATCCGCAGCATGATTGGTGCGACAGCCCTGTTTTCTAGGTGTGCCGAGGCCAGCGCCTGTGTCCTCAGATACAGCTTCCCTGGCCCCGATAGCGTGATTTCACCAGACATCCTCAGTAACCCGAGATAACCGATGTTTATGCAGATGATCCGATGCTGAGTCTTGTTTACTTAAGGCTCCTCCTGCGGCCTTTGCATAATAATGAGTTAGCCCCCCATATTACTTGGCTAGGTAATGGTTTACAGACATCTGTGATCCCTGCCTTATACACTATATTATTCCCTATAATATCAGAGGATATATTGTATTTTTTACACACTATGCAAATATATGCTTGAGTGTGTACATTAGGTACTGTATAAATAGATTTGTTATGTCGCACTGGATGTCTATATCAGACAGTGTTTCTCTTGTCCAGCTCATTTCCACCGTTCCCACCAGCCATCTCAAGTGCTTGAAAGAAGCGGGGCATGGGCCTGGAAAGGACGAAATAACGGATGAGGAGATGGCTGAGGATGAAGAAGAAATTGACCACGCAGAGCGAGAGCTGCGACGTGGCCAAATCCTTTGGTTCCGTGGCTTGAACCGAATCCAAACACAGGTATGGCTTTGTGCCGCAAAACTTCTTATTGCGCCAATGATGATCACCAGCTATTGAGAATGTTCTCAGGGGTGTGACTTTGCAGTGTGTGCCTCACTAATGATGTGTCATCAATGCTGGATAGATAAACCCTCGCATGCACTAATAATACAGATGTTTCATTCTGATGATTTTTTTTCTCCTACCCAGACTGACCGGCAAGGACAGCAAGACGTGATTAGTTCACAGAAATGCAAACTCTTCCCTTCTATACCATTTAAAGGGAATCTATCATGATAGAAATATTTAACTTTCCTGTGTTGCCTGGTTAATTAAGACATTATTTATTACTGCCAGGGATAATTATAGTTAAATTAAGATATATTAGGATCTGGTGTATAAATCTGGTCTAGCTGGATATTCCCGCAGTGCAGTTTGGTGTAGAGCCAGGGCGGATCTAGGGGGTGGGCAGTCAGGACGATCACCACCTCCTCTTCATAACACTTCACACTACCGCTAGCTGCTGTATAGCAGCGGCACATCAGGGAGAAAAGAGAGTAGTCGGACTCCCAGCCCACGCTGCTGTGTGTTAGGCTGGGGATGGCCCAGGGTGGCTGCTAACACAGTCTCTCTCCTTCCGATGTGAGGCTGCCAGTGGTAGTGGGCAGGGGTGGATCCGCCATTGTGTATAGCTGGGTAGTGCCTTCCACCAGTAACACAACTATTATATTATATCACACTGTGTACTCTATGCAGGCTTCTTCAGAATATGAGTTTAAGCAAAGTTAGTCCTTTAAATGGGTGGGGGCAAGTGGCACAGCTGTCCTATAAGGAGCCATCGTCACTTACACCCCTCCCACTGACACTTTCATTGCTTTTGATGTGCCCAATCTTCCATTTGCTAACTGTAGCCAGTAAAGATTCAGCAACAGCAGTCAGAGACAGAGCTAGCTTATCTTGACAGAAACAATGCCCATTCATAAAAATGTAGTTATAAAGTAATGTGACGTTCTCCCCATCTGATGGTAAACAACAGTGTGCATCAGCTGGTTCACAGAGGAGGCGGCAACTGCACACCATTCTCTGCCATAGGGTTTTGGTCACAAGTCCACGTCAGTGTTTTTATAAGTATTAAAGGGAACTGTGCTGATATCCGGGTTTGATGGGGCATAACATTTGGAGACAGATTCCCTTTAATTTCCAGATTGTTTTACCAAAGAATAAACTGTCATTTTACCTACACAAGGGGCGTGTGACCGATACTGAACACGTCTGAAGTAGTACTGGTAGATCATTTCAATCAGTGTTGTCCCAAAATCCGGGTGTACAGTGAATAATGAATGTGCCTAATGTGCATCTATTAAGAAGAAGGTTTATCCTTCCTGATAGCTGTAAATAATTTATTCGCCAGGACAGGCTATAGACAGCCATTGCCACAAGCTTATATAATAAGGTAATGTTATATGTCACAACACTGGGTGTACCCTGGCTTTAACCATGGTAATTACACTTAAACATGAGGTTGCCCGAATAAATTCATTAGTCTAGATAAACAACTTGCTGGAATAGCTTCTGATACTTAATATTGTATGACATATGCCTGAAATCACCTGTTGAAAACTCAGGCATGCATTCTTTCGGATGTGATGCAACTTTTGTGGAAATGAACTCGGAAATCTCAGTACAATCCAAATTTTGTCTTCATGGTGACAGATAGGGCCTAATTCTGAGTTGATCGCAGCAGTAAATTTGTTAGCAGTTGGGCAAAACCATGTGCACTGCAGGAGGGGCAGATATAAATTGCAGTGTAAAAATAAAGCAGCCAGTATTTACCCTGCACAGAAACAATATAACCCACCCAAATCTAACTCTCTCTGCACATGTTACATATGCCCCCCCCCCCCCCTGCAGTGCACATGGTATTGCCCAATTGCTAACAAACTTGCTGCTGCAATCAACTCTGAATTACCCCCGTAGTTCTAACAAGGGCCGGTTAGTTATTATGTGTTGAATGGTAGTAATAAAATTCTATACAGTATCAGGAGTTTAATTTGAGAGGGTTACGCTTTAAGAAATGATTGACCTCACACAGGTGTATTTGTATCTCATGATAACCACTTATTGAGTAATGGTAAAGAATATTGGGGCAGATGTATTAAGCCTGGAGACGGCATAAGAAAGTGATAAATCAGTGATATGTGGAAGGTGATAAACACACAAGCCAATCAGCTCCTAACTGTTCATTTACATATTGGAGCTGATTGGCTGGTGCCTTTATCACCTTGCACATATCACTGGTTTATCACTTCCTTATGCCTTCTCCAGGTTAATACATCTGCCCCACTATTAGTTTACATTTAAAGTGCCCCAGCTTTTCTGTTTTATGATGTGAGCCAGCCTTCATGGGAAAAGGCACACTGGGGCAGATGTATTAAGCCTGGAGAAGGGATAAAGAAGTGATAAGCGCAAGGTGATAACACACCAGCCAGTCAGCTCCTAACTGTCATTTTTCAAATCCGTAATGATTGACTGGTGCGTTATCACCTAGCGCTTATCACTGCTTTGTCACTCCTCCAGATTAATACATTTGTCCCATTTATGTATTGTGTAATTTTAGTGGCTGCATTCCCAGGGGTGTTGGGAATCACTTATCTGTAGGCGCAGTTGACTTACATTGCTTTCCTGTTAATTAACAATTGAGATGGCCACACTTATATAATGACGCTGCTCCTGGGAAACACAGAAAATCCACCAGCAGACAGCCTATTTCTTCATTGTTAGGACTCCTCAGTGCAGGAAAGGATGGTTATTTCAGCATGTAATACTTGATTGAGACAACCACTTTGAATCAATGAGAAGACTTAGGAAGAGCTTTTAAGTTACTCCATATGGACAGTACAGTGTAGGTAGGTAGATAGATAGATAGATAGATAGATAGATAGATAGATAGATAGATAGATAGATAGATATGCAGATAGACAGACAGAGAGTTAAAGCAAGGGTGAGTTTCACTAAGCAGCAGCTTTTGCAATGTGACAATTCTCAGTGGTCTTATTTAATGTTATTTATTAACAGTCATTTATACACACATATTCATAACAGTATGTTTTCGGAGTGTGAGAGGAAATTGGAGTATCCAGAGGAAGCCCACGCATCACAGGGAAAATATATGGGGCTAAATGTAATAGCCTGCGAGAATCCGGAAGTGTGGGAGTTCGTGCAAGTCTGGCAGGATATGTAAATGATAATCAGTTACACGGAAAAACAAGGTTGGTGTTGCTGTGTTAATGATTGCCACTTTAAAAATCTGGCCAGACTCGCACAAAATCCCGAACTTCCTGCTCCCCAAAGAGCTATTAAAGTTAGCCCCCACACTGTACAGGCAAAACCATGCCTTGTTAGTGATTGCCCCTTTACAAAAAGTCCGAATTCGGCTGGCATCCCTCTCGGCCACCAGACTCAGGCGGCATTACATCCCGCCAATGGTCTTGGTTGGAATGGAACCTAAGACCTCAGTACTGTGAGGCAGCAATGCTAACTGCTATGCTCAGGGGTGTAGTAAGAGAGGAGGGGGCCTGTGTGCAATCTCTGTCTGGGCCCCCTCCTCTCTAGCTGGCGATGCAAGGGATCAGACTGTGGCTCTGTGCCAGAGCCTATACCACAAACGCGAGTCTCCATGGAAATGGCACAGTGGACATTTTCCTGGTGATTTTTACTGCGCATGTGCAAATAGCCAGGAAAATAGCCACTGCACCATTTTTCTCTGCGGGTCTCCTAACAGGTAATTATTAAAGAACATGGGTGCATGGTGTGCAGCCTGGGCCCCCTGGACCCAGTGGCCCATGTGAAGTGCAAAAACTGCACCATTATAGCTATGTCACTTGCTGCACCAACCATCCTGCCCGAAGTTTAAGACCAATAATGTTAAATCTAAAATGAAGCTGCTGTGCCTTGCATTTAATATTAATACTATTTAAAATTATCGGGGTCAAAATGAACGAGAATTGGCTGCATGTAAAAGCCATGCTTAGTAAATTTAGCCCTAACAAGTTACATATACAGCCATTCATTGATAGTCACAAATATACTGTATGTAATTATTGAAGCACTGTCTCGTGTGAGGCTCACAATATACTGTGACATAGTTGTGGTATACGGAGGGTCCTCACAGATAGTCTGAATCAAATTGTTCAGAGCTTGTTGCATCTTCTCATTTTGCTTGTCACAAAAATAATAAAAGTTAAAATTAGCCATAAAATCAGGAATACCAATGTTTGATGAAAGCTAGATCTGGCGGGTTCAGGCCTTGTAGACGCAGCCTAGATTCCATAGATTGTTACAAAGTTAATGGTGTTCTCTTATTTTTCAACTGTCCCCAAGGAAGAAACATTTCAAATGACAATTATAATAAAAAAGAAGAAAAAAAAAGAAACTATCTCATTTTCTCTCCCACAGATGGAGGTAGTGAGTACCTTCAAGAGAAGCGGTTCATTTCAGGGTGCCGTGCGTCGGCGTTCCTCGGTCCTCAGCCAGCTCCATGATGTAACAAATATTTCTACTCCCACTCACGTAATTCTCTCTGCTGCCAATGCCACCAGCACTGCTGGGAGTGAGTGCGATTTCCTTACTGCTCATCAGTAACATTCTTTAAACCCACCTTTATACAAGTTATTTTATCTTCTTTTTTGCAGTCTTTGCATTTTCTGCTCACCGTGACTTTTTATTATTTATTGCTTTGTCTGGTCTCTTTCAGTCGAGGTGGTGTATAATTTCCAAAGCCATATTCTCCTTTACTCTTCAGTATTTGGTGTGCATATAGTACCATGCTTCTATTTGATACTTGGTTTAGCTTTGTTTGCAACAGACTTTATTTTCTTGCTATCCACCAAATTTGCCGCTCCTGCTTCTGCAAGGCTTTCTTTTCCATATGTTTTAATTTTAACCTGTACATTAAAACTGTAGTACTAGGTAACACCAAACTCTAATTGTGTAAATAAATTACGCATATTGACAATGACGTCAATTATTTTTGGTAAAATAGGGGAAAAAGTTACATTTTATTGCAAGATTCATAAGCCTTCATGTTATGAAGGTGGATTTGGCCAATTCTAAAAACATAAAAAGTTTTACATTGCGACAAGTGATCCTTAAAAAATAATTTCGATTTTATCATGAAAAAAAATATATAGTACTAGGACATAGCGTCATCAGAAAATGGGCACACAGACTGTCATTTGTGTTGATTATATTTTTAAAATGATACACACATATCAATTAAAAGGTAGGCAATATTTAAAGATTTGCATTTTATTTACGTTAAATCTTCCATTAAAATGTTAAGAAATTGAAATAAAAATTGTAATATGTATTTAGACAAATTTGAATTGTAATAGTGCCATCCCTGGCATTATTTTAACAGTGTTATGCCATGCTTTATTTTACTTCATACTGGTGCATCTACATTTATTGATAACAACAGTACCACATTGACAGGAAATACAATTCATTTGTGCTATTTTCATAATATTAAATCCAATATTTAAAAAAACCCTTAATATTGGTAGTTAAGAACCACTTGTAATGATAAATAATAGGTTATCCAAATATCTTTAATTTTATATAGTTATACTAGTTTAAAAATTATCTAATTGGAATTGCAAGCACTGCAATTTTATCTTGTACTGCAGTTTTAATATTTTACTTTGTAGTCAATAACCATATTCTGAGAGAGTTATAGTGTTTGTGGTTGGTTTTAACTTTTACTTTCTATGTTCTTAAACAAAAAATTTTGGAAACATATGAGTGTCAAATGGTTGCAACACATCAAATAACTTGGCTTTCTTTCATGACTTTGTGTTTTGTGTTTATTAAAATTGGCATTTTCTTCCCACGGAAATTCTATACATAAAAATTAAGTCACTTTACAAAATGGTGAGACAAATACATAGTGTTTCAGTCATGACAGTATATCAGCTTTAAATAAATCAAACACTGCAAGGGAGCAAAAAAAGCATTACACAAAAAGAGAGTATGGCGAAAATTGTTACAATTCCCGAGAAACTCTTAAAAGAGTAAACCTTCGAGTATGGGCCCAAAGTGAATGCTGACGTATAAACATTACTTCATTTTTTTCTTGCTTTTGCAGCTTATGATGTATATTTCCTACTTGCCGTTAACAACACTGAACGTTTACACCGGCAGAAAACCATTAACTACACTTTCTTTCCCATCAGGATTCCCTGGGAGCCATTTTGTGAAGGTGCCCTTGTAGTTGACTTATCATTTCAGACTTTTTTTTTCCTAACTTGCTATAAAAAACTTTGTATTACATTTTTTTTCATTCCCAAATTAAAATATTTTTAAAGAAAAGTTCAACTACCTATGCAAGTAAAATCTTTTTCAGCCCAAATCACAGGCTGATAATTTTTTATTATGGTGGTGCATAGGGCAACTGCTGCATCTAGCTAACTCTAAACACAAAGAATCATGAAATTCAGTAGACAGATACCATATACTTTTCATTTATACTGTTAACACTATTAAATCAATAATTATATTATAACTTTAGGTTAAGTGTTTCTTTTTAAAAGTGAGTGGTCCCATTGTCTGGTATAGTCTAATACATGATGTATAGGGCTAAAAATATTTATATATATATATATATATATGGACAGGTCTTTTATTCTTATAACTTTTAAAATTCATATAGTGATAAATTATGAAGACATATAAAACTAAAATATAGTACAACATGATAAATACTCATTCTCTAGTTAGAGATGTGTACAGACCCCCGTGTTTTGGTTTTGGATCTAATTCATCATTGGGTTTTGGCAAAACCACCCACAAGATTTGGCTTTTTGTTCGATTAAAAATTGATTTAAAAAAATTGATTACAAAAATTGGATAAAAACTGCTAAAATCAAGTAATTTTTGCAATTTAAAACCTGAAATTTGGATTTAAAATCCAATTTTACGAAACATGGGAAGATCCGAACTGGAACTCAGTTTGCATCAGAACTACTTATTTTTGGTTCAGTCCGGATCCACAAAATTCAGGTAGATTCAAATTCCTGGAGAACTGAACTGCATATTTCTAGTTCTTATGCCTATTTCTACCTGCATATTAACCTAGGAAATGCACTACTAACGCTGGAATTTTCGTACTGTCTTATGCCCCTAAATTTGGTAGATCGAGAAAGCATTGGCTCTATAATGAAGGTATCCTATGGGATGCTTACCTAAAAGGCCACTGAAGCTACCAGCAGTCAAATGGTATACTGTATACATGAGAATGGAAATCTCCTTTTAAATGTTTTCTTTCAATTTATTTTATAATATTTTGCAATGTAATAATGCAGTGTTAAAACTGTTATTTTAACAAAATGAAGTAGATGCTGCATCTGTCCTGGGTAACTTTAACTTACAGTACAGTAAATATTTTTACCATGTTCAAAACAGCGCTTTCACAATACTTTTCCAAATACACTTTTGCTAATTTGCTAGAGGAAAAGTATTTTTACAGGTCTCATCTCAAAAAGGATTAAGGGGCATAATTGGTTAGCACCGCTATTTGGGGCAATAAGAAATGAATACCGCTCGGATATACCAATATACATCCGCAGGGACAGGGGCTCCATAAAAAGCCCATCCCTGCAATGTGTTCAGAGTTCAGTGACCGCATCAGAGGTCTAATCACTTCTCTATCATGACTTCTGCGCATGCAAAGTCTTCAAACTATTCATATGAAGTGGCCATTGCCAGGGAAGGTTCATCTTCACATTACGTTAGTTGTGGAGGCCAAACTATGGAATGCTTTGCATTACAGAGCTTGGAAATTCTGACAGCTTCACTGCCCCCATGAAAACCTATGGCGGCTGCTGCTGGAAAAGGAGAAACTGTGACAGATATGGAGATATCTACTGCGGTCACTCCAATGTACATTTGGGGGATTTTTAATATTTGTAGCTATCCCCACCCCCCAAAAAAAAATATGTTTTCCAGAAATATCTTGCAAATATTATTTAATAAATAAGCCCCTTAAAAATTATATATGTACTTTTCAAATAAAGTTATTGAAATTGGTACATAGTTGATTTAAGTAAGGATTTGTTAAACTATTGCACTCCAGCTGTTATAATAAGAAAATGCTTGATGGTACTATATATTATAATGTATTTTAACTTTTAAAATTTTGGCAGATTAAAGAAAAAAAATATTATGATGTGAAGCCTGAAATGAAATCTTGACCAAGGGCTCCCAGAATTCTTTGCATTTCATTATCAGATTTTATTGCACAAAGCAAGCTTTTTCTCCCTCAGAATTTCAGTTTTCCCATGGATTGGTGGACTAAGGTCTTCTCTAGATGGAGCTTGTTCTACAAGAAATACTTTTTCCCCCTATTTTCTTTTATTAATTTTTTTTTTACCATTCTATTTTCATCATTAAGCGCACTTTCTTTGTTTATCTTTTTTTTGCCTGTTTCTCTCATCAAGACATTTGCATATATTTTTTTGAAAGCCATCAAAACCTTCAATATATCAAAACCTCTTCTGTTCAACATAGAAAACCTCTTCATGGAGGTTTATAAAAATCCAACTCTCCTACAAGATTATTATTATTATTATATATTGCGTCAACTAAAGAGCAAAGTCCTAGCGATCTAATGAAAATGTAAATTTGTCACATTGTTTCAGAAGCTGCCATGTTTGATAAATTGATAGTTTGGAGATGGGACCAACTTACATGATTTACAGCTAGACTTTTTTGGAATTTCTTTATAAAAATGCAGTACGAAGTGGCAGTGCTCATTATATAACAGGCTGTATTATTCTAGCAGGTCTAGTAGGTCAGTACCCCTCATGTCTATACAAACTGGGGACTTGTCTAGACTAGTGTTCCCAATTACAAAATATTCAGAAAAAAAACTAATTGGGGTGTGCAAAGAATTATAAAACTTGGTCTGAAGACATACATTCACAATAAAATATATATATAAATAAATAAAAGCTATGCTTGTAGCCTTGCCATATACTCATCATCATCATCACTTAACTGGCAAATCTAGGTGTGTTCTGTTCTGTGTTTCATTGGCTTTCCTCCCAAGCTCCCTTACCACATCTCCATTTCCTATCACCCTGAGGCATGGAAGAACACAAAACATCCTCGCATGCTACAATCCTTGTTCCACAAAAGGCTGGTCAATCAGCTAGTCCCTTTAAACAGCAACAATGGGCTTTAATACTCGAATGTTTACTGTGCCTAGAATGCATGATGGAATTGGAGTGCCGACTCCATAAAGTCAAGGCTGTGTCACTGTGTGGGCTGAGTCTCTATGTGTTGTTTTATTTTTACAAGTCACGCCGAACACAGTCATGATAGAATATTTTTATCTTTTTCCCTCCTTTTGTTCTCTTTCCTTTGAGTTTCAGTTGCAGCATGAGTTGCATTACCATTATTCAGAGCTTGATTTTATTTCTCTTTATTTCATCTTAATGGTTCTTTCATTGGCTCTTCATGCCGTCCACAGCTGCTCTTGATTTGTGTTTTCTACAGCATGTGTTATTTGGAATGTATTGATACACAGTTCTCCATTGCTGAAGATGCCAGCACAGCAAACAGCTTACCAAATGAAAGTCAATTTTTGGCACTCAAGCTGTAGCTCAGCCATACTCTTCCCAGCATCCTGAGCAATAGCTCCAGTGCCCAAAGTTGTCTAAAGCCAAGTCTGTGTCTTGATACATGTTTTGCCTTGAATGTCTAAAGATAGACAATTTTTATTTAATGTGCGACATTTCCATAACTTAAACATAAATGACAAATTAATGAGAAGAACAAAAGTAAGATTTTGTAATCAAATAAATTTGGCAAATATACATGAATTTTATTATTAAATTATTATTATTATTATTATTATTATTATTAGTAGTAGTAGTAGTATCATATAATAAATGTTCCTATAATGTCAAAATTGCACAATTGATTTAGAAAAACAAGTGATCTTATGATTGAATTAGTCAGAGAAAACTGTCATATTCCAATAAAAAAAAATACAAAATTTAAAGTGTTTTGTATAACAATAAAACCTTTAGGGTCATATCATTTAATAATACATCCATATATGTAGTTATAAATAAAATCACTTTCTTAGTAAAAACAAAATGTAAAGAACATTTAAAAATGCATAATTTATTACTGTAAAATATAGTATGAATGGTAAATGGAACTGAAATTATTGATTATTCCATTATTAAATGGATAAATAAGATATGAATGGACAAATCCCCAAATCACAAAAAATAACTCTGTATGGCAAAGAACAAACTATGCGACTTAACTGCGCCGTGTTACTTTGTTTTAAAATATGTGTCTTAAACGGCAACTTTATACCAGTTGTTTGGTGACAAAAATGCTAATCCTAAATCCCCTAAAAGTAAATTATTATGCAACTAAGTAATAATATTTAGGATAAACTACACAAGTTCTGGAATTGCTACCCGTGGCAAAGCGTGTAAGTCACACCAGGCGTCTTGCATTATATGAAGCAATAAGGAATGGTGTAAAAAGGATAGGTGTTAGGACACATCTGTAACTGTCTGGCCTGTCTCAAAACACTTAGACCTGTATGCAATTAGCTGCGATTAGCATTGGAAGCTGGCACTTAATGGGCATGCAAAACCAAATGGCATGCAAAACCAAATCGCCAATAAGTCATCTGAAAAGCAGCAGAAACGCAGGTCCACTTTTTTCGAGGAACCTATGTTTTTGTATGATGCAGGGTAATTTACCGCACAGTAAAAATGGGCTATATTTGGATAGCCTGTCGCGGTAATTACCTGTTTTTGCCATGCTGTAAAGTACCGCTGGTAATAGGATACCGGACTTAGATAAAAAGTATATAATTAAAAAAGGCATAGAAAACACATACAATTCACATTTGATATTTATATTATTTTAAGTGTTTTACAATAATTTGTATGGAATTGGAAAAAGTAGAATTCCAAAACCTTACCACAGTGGTAAGAAAACACAAATAAAACAATTAGCTTATAGTGTCAATCCAATGTACCTGAATTTTACAAATTTTAAAACACATGCAAAATTTAGTTAATAACTTAAGCATAATAATTACTATTTAAAGAATCTCACGCTGCATTTCCTTATTAATTTTATATTAATGTGACACATTAGATATGAAAAGAAAGCAATCTTCAAATTGTAACATTTAATATGTATAGTCTAGTAGTAGACTATATATGTATAAATTATAATATTTAAAAATAAAGCACCACACCTTCTAATGTATAGAGCAATACATTTTCTAGATATTGCTATTATTACTAATAAGGTGTAGACTAGTAAAGTCCTAAAAGCATACTAATGAAAAGCATCTTTATAAAACCAGAACAGATTTTAAACTGTTAAGTTTACCTACTGTAATAATAAAGAAATTAACAAACTATGGTGGGTATCCAATTACCTGAGGTAATTTACCATGGGTAATTATATCCAATTGGCCCCGATAAGCCGGTGCGAGATGCGTCTTATACGGGATTTTGTTTAACCTGCCTCAGGCAAGCGAAACAAAATCCCCAAAAGCAGCTCAATTTTCGTGCAAAAATGGGGCTGCGGCCATGAAAACACACAGGTTTTACTGAACTAGTGTTTTCGTGAGAAAATTATTTTTTTACGGATGATTCTATTGGATAGCCTGTAGAAAATATAGGTGAAACACTGGGTACAATTGTGAAAAACTAAAGTTTTTTGCACCCAATGTTTCGTCATGCCTAATTGGATACCCCAATTACATTTATCATAATTTCTACAGTAAAACAATAGGCAAAAAAAAATCAAAGAGCAATACATAAATAACAACTTACAAAGTAATTAGTTAAAATCATTAAAAAAAAGCTTCCCTCTTTGAGTGATAAATGTGAGAACACAAATAAAGGGTTAAACAAACAGGTACCAATTTATTAATGTATTCAAACAAACTAATTACTAAAATCAATTATAACTTATTTTAGTTATTTGTGTGCTCTTTAAATATGCACAGACAAAAAGGCAAAACAATGAATAAAATGTTTATTTTGTAACACATCATATACATCTAATTTTCTTTTTTTCTGTACTCCTGCAGTTATTTTTTTAATGAGTACACTGCATTTCACTGCTTCTGCATTTATCAGGTGTCAGTCATATAGTGAATGTATGTTTTATAAAGTAGTTTATTAATGAAGCATTTCTCTACTTGTTACATTCTATATAGTCTTGTCTCACATGATTAGTTTTTTCCATTTTCTTTTAAGTTATACATTTAAATATATGTCTATTATATTTAAATCTCTTCATATGTATGTGTCATATGCATTTTATCATTTAAATATTAAAATATTCATGAAAAATTATATTTTTTCAATAAAAATTTCAGACCACAATAATACACTAGGTACTTGTTCATCTGGTAAGAAAATGTAAAACACTAGAAGAAAAGTATTAACAGAAAATGCAAATATTGTTTTCCTCTGTATGTTGATCTTGTAAACATATTTGTATGTTTATATATATATATATATATATATATACACATACATACATACATACATACATACATATAAAATAGAATGGTCTCTCCGTAATGAACAGGCTAGTAGGTATTAATGTGGACTGAAAAATGTTGATTTGAACTTCAAACAAAAACTAACACTACTTTCTTTCTTTGCTTCCCCCTCAAACCCTTCTGCCATTCACTTCCTTCCATCCTGTTATCCCGTGTCTTGTCATTGGGTTTTCCTTTTGCATCTATCTTACCCAATACTTTTAGATCCGGGTGGTGAAAGCATTCCGTAGTTCCCTCTACGAAGGCCTAGAGAAACCTGATTCCAAGACCTCCATTCACAATTTTATGACAACACCTGAGTTTCTGATCAACGATTATATCCATAATATCCCCCTTATTGACGACACAGATGTGGAAGATAGTGAGGAGCCTCCAGGCAAGGTGCTGTGGTCCATTCCTCCCCCTTCTCCAAACAAGAACAACAATGCTATTGATAGTGGCATTTACCTAACCACAGACACCAGCAGGTCGGCTGCCTCTTCCAATCCTGAAAGTCCTTTGCACAGCGTGGAGACATCTCTCTAACAGAATACCAAATTCCACCACCATGACCACGACAAGACAGCAGGACTTTCATATTTGCTGCTGTGCCAGCAGAGCCAACATTCACAGCTGAAATAGTTTAGATGTACTCTACATCACAAAAAGAAAAACACTAAGGTTAACTAAGACCAAAATGTATGAATAACCCTATTATTTATTTGTATACTCGCAAACAAGAAGAAAAAGATTCAATATTAATTGGGGGGCGATTTTACGCATCCATGCCGATCCATTGCTTCATATCTTGTAGCCAGAAGCAAGATCTCTAGTCCTGTAAATCCTTCAATAAAACAAAGACAAAAAAAATATTTATCAGTGAAGTTATTTTTGCTCCACTTGGGACATTGTTTTGGAAATAATGTCCTGTTCAAACTTTTAAAAGTGTGTAAATCATAAAAATCTCATCATGCTTATGTAATGCTTTATACTGGTCTTTAAATACCAGGAGCAAATAAATACGCCTGCATAGTTAGAGATGAAAAACATTTGTGGCTTTCAGGAAAAGCTCAAATGTAAATGGTAGATTAAAATTTTTGAAGAGTCAATTATTTTCTTACACCAATGTTGCCATTTTTTATTTATAATGTGAAGTCTCATCATTTTTGCAAACTTATAATTATTTTGTTCTGTAGTCGGACAGTTAACCTTTGTAAGACGAATGTAGCAAATTAAATTATTTATTAGCTACATAAAAATTATTTTAAGAACATCCTGCAACATCTTTAGTTATATACACTTATTTTGTGTTAAACAAATCCCCCAAATTCTTGTAAAAAAAAAGAACAACAAGAGATTGGATTTATTAGAAGAGAAACAGCTCTAATCTGGAAAACTCTAAATATTTTCTTTAAAAAAAAACCCATGATCATCACATTTAGCTCTGCAAGTATATAGCAGAATTGTTGATAAAACCAATTTAAGGGCGCCTTTGTGTATTCATTTTAAAAAAGCATGACATAGTCAAGATTAGACTATATATTATAGCAGAGTAAATATGATAAAACATTATTACTATTATACACTGCATGGATTTTTACATCTCTGCTACTCTTTTTAATTTTTTTGTAATTTTTCGTAACAAAATTTATTTTAGACTGACCCTGAACCATTTGCTCCATAAATGCATTTTTATCATTTACAAATGTGTCTGTTCAAACCTATTTTTCTGCATGAACAATCTGCTTTCATTGGGTAAGAAAGTACATACTGTAAGATCTGTGTGCCTAGTTGTCTGGAGAGGTAGTAGACCACTGCAATAACAAAACATCAGTATATCACCCTAGGAGTCACTTCTATGCATTGTGTTGCTACAATTACATAGTATTTTTGTTGCAATTAAAATAATTTGCAATATACAGTAAAAACTCCCTCAAGATAAAGTAAATTTAATTGCAACTATTAATAATGATGACATACGGACACAAACAACAATGGAGACTGTGATACTGTTGAAGGAATAATGTGCAAACTGGAGAGATTGTCCTGCATTGTACAGCATCCTGCCCAACACCCATTGGACTGTTAAGTGCTTTGAAATTATAAAAAGAACTTGTGCTGCTTGAGAACTAGGGAAAATAAGGCGAAGCCTCCAGCCCCGGTGTTTTTTAAGGATGCCTCCTAGAACTGAAAAAAATCACTTTTTCATTAAATATAAGCCATGGGAAATCCTGCTATTTAAATTTTAAATGCCAGCTTCCTTTTTTTTTCTTTTTTTCTGCTCCAGGGTTATTGCACAAAACAAGGAATTTGATTCACAGTTGCTAATTCATGCAAGGTGAATGAAAAAAAGTCTGTTTCTGTAGCTTTATAGGAGCAATATATCCGATAAAATCAGTTGATTTACAAAAACATTACGGATTTTTTAAAAAATCAAGACAGGATCTTTTTAAAGATTTTTTATTTAATTTTAACATCTGTGCAATACCCATGGTAACACTCAGAACTACCAGCTCTAGATGGTTTAAGCCATTTATTTATGTTGAAAGTTTGCAATGAAGTAAATGCTTAAGAATAATACAATAATAAAAACCTGAAAAAAAGAGAAAAAGCAAAAACAAAGTAAAAACACGCAACTTTGTTTCTTTCAGCATACGAGTGTAACAAAAGATATTTAAAAACAAAGAAAGTGGTGTTTAATTTGAAAAAAAATATATATAAAATGTGTAATATTGTTCATTTGCAGGCTTCTTTTCATTCAATATTGTAGATATATTGATAGAATAAATGATACAAAGAATTATATATTTAAAAACCAAAAAAAGAAAAAAAAAACACAAAAAAATGATAACAAAAAGCCACTACTGCTGTACAAATCTGCCAAATGTAAGCGTGCTTTGCTTATTATTTTATTGGGTGGGTATGTAGGTGGGGATTGGGAGCAGTGCAATATGTTAATGCTGTCTTTTTATTTTATTTTTTAATAAAGAGAAATGCTTGTACATTTTTCAGGGTGGGGCTTAAAAACTCATATTGGGAGGCCTCTCTGAAGCATATACTGTATTGAATGGCTGATTTTGTTCAAATTGCTACATAATGTTAAAATTTTACCTGCCTGTTATAAAAAAAAGTTATATATGAAAGAACAACACCCTGTATAGCATAAACAAGTCTGTATCGAAATTTCAAATCTAAATAGGCAAAAACTCTGTCTGTATAAAGAAAAATATGAAACTATTCTACAAGCTCAGTTTTGATAATGTGTGATTTGTTCGGTTCAACACTACATACAAACACAATGTTTTGTGATCATGAAATATACCTTTTTCTTCCCTGTTAGTATAAATATTTCTATTTTCACGGTAATGGACTAGGGCTGGTTAGTATAATATAATTAGGACAGCCTTTATGTTTTATTGCATATATAATGGAAAACAATTCATGCTCAGGAGTTAAAGGGAGTCTTTTTGTGCACACAGCAAACTTACACACCCAAAGTTGTTTTGTTTTTTTTCTTCGTTAAGAGACAGACCCTATCAACTCTTAAGAACAAAGATTATATTTCCAGTTAAATGGGAATGTCCTTATGCTCATCCTTCTTAAATATTACAATTTTTTTTTTAACTCTGGCTATCTACAGTAGCCAAAATTTTAGCTGAAAACTGCAGCTGTTACGGTGGCTGGCGTGGGCTGGTGCAGACAGACAGTTAAGGTAAGCAGCACTATTTAATACTGAAAGCATGATGGAGAGAAGATGACATCAACAATGGAATAACTCATTGTTATTGATTATGCAGTACCGACACTTCATCACTGAAATGACTGCAGAGCTGAACAATTGCACCATAGATGAGCCCCCTACCACCCCTGTGTCCCTATCACTGTGTACTACCGCAATATTTATCAGCCCAATTTTTGCTTCCCTTTTGTATTTTACAAAATATTAAGTGGTGCCTGTATAAAAATTAATGAATAATATTTGCAACGTATACCTTCCCCTAGACCACCCATGTAAGAGTTCCTGCTTTACTATGGCTGGGATGTATAAAATGCCATATATCCTCGAAAGCTGCAGTTTTTGAAGGTTTACTGCTGGACATATGGATCACAATGTGTATTTAAAAGGTTCACAGATATGATCAGTTTCGGACTGGGGCATGAAGGGCCTACAGAGAGAACGTAGTAGTAGGGACCCATGCTTAAGGGGTGTGGCCATCCACCGGAGTCCTGGCCAACCGCTAGAGAAGACATAGCCTGCAGACAACCAGAATACTGCAGTGCATGGTTTGGGCCCCATTTATAAATATGGTTCTTAGGTCGACACATAATTGGTTGACATGCATTAGGCACCTTGCTTGAAGTATGGCGTGCAAAGCGGTGCACTAATTGGGGTTCCCGGTCACTTTATGAACAAAATTACACCAAAAAACTCATGTCGACCTTTTCATGGGCAACTTCTCCACACTTTTCACTGCTTCATGAACAGACCCCTTAGTGTGCAATAAGCTGTATTTTAAATTTTATTTTCACACAAGAAAACATTAGGGGTCAACTTAAAAATCCTTGGAGAGTGATAAAGTTGAGAGATAAAGTACTAGCCAATCAGCTCCTGTCATTTTTCAAACGCAACCTGTAACATGGCTGATTGGCTGGTACGATGGGCTCTATGTGCTAAGCCTTGGAGAAAGATAAAGTGGACGGAGATAAAGTACTAGTCAACCAGCTCATTTTTAAAACACAGAGTGTAACAGTCAGGAGCTGATTGGCTGGTACTTTATCGTTGTCCACTCTATGTCTCTCCATTGCTTAGCACATAGACCCCTGGATCTGTTAACTCATATTGGCAAGATGGTGAATCTTGGTGTAATTTCTATGGAAATAAAGAACCATGTGCATCCATATTTCCGCTCTACCAGGTAACTGATCCACTAACAGGGTAACAATGTATAAATCAAGGGAATGGTGGAACCTGACAAAAGAGGGGGTGGGGCCCTTGAGCAGTAGGGCCCATCAGGGATTTCTTCTTTGGGCCAGTCCAACCCTGAATTTGGAGACATCTGCTGCAATCCCATGTCACAGCAAGCCTCATAATATTCGGTGGGGCTGAGATGTAGCTTGAGCAGACCAATGGCTATGCATGTGCATTTTAACAACAAGGTCATAACCACAGAAGTCTATACATTGCTGGGAGTGCCACTTGATATGCCAGCTGTCGGGATCCCGGCGTGCAGCATACCGGCGCCAGAATCCCGACCGCTGGCAAACCAACAACTATTTTCCCTCTTGGGGTGTCCACGACACCCCTGGAGGGTGAAAACCGTGCCTGCAAGGGGCTCTTTTGCGCTCAGCCCGCTGCCGGTATACCGGCGGTCTGGATCCTGGCGCCAACATACCGTAGTAGACCCATTGCTGGGACAGCTCTATATTGGAAGAGCTGTCCCGGCTAGAAGGTTTGTCGGCATAATGGTGCTAAAAAAATGGATAGAGGGGGAAGAATATTGCAATATATTTGTAATTGTTTTTATACATCTCCCCCTATCCTTTTACACTCAAAAAAACTGGCACTATTAATGTGCAGTGACCCACTTGCCATACATTGGTTTATGGAATGGCTTAAGGGCATGGAGCTGGTCTGATGTCATTTGTGGTGTTGTAAAGCTCTAAAAATGTCTCCGGTCAGACAAAGATGATGTACTGTTTCCTATGTTTATTCATAGCCTGTACAGAGGAATGTCTAATCTATTCACTACCCTGTCCTAAGCACATTTAAGAGCAAGTAAAACTTGTCTTACTCCAATGTGGTAATATACAGATGGGTCCACATTTATCTTGACTTCTTTGCGGCGCCTAGGCACACCGTGGTTTATTAACATAAGCCTTTCATCTATTGTTCTCAGCTGCAATACAATACAGAGAACAATACAGCAGGGGATTAAGTGATTACAGCAGGGGATTAGGGGGTACATTTACTAAGCAGTGCTAAGAGAGGAGAAGTGTGCCAGTGGAGAAGTTGCTCGTGGCAACCAATCAGCACTGAAGTAACATCTCTAATTTGCATACTATAAAATGATACAGAGCTGCTGATTGGTTGATGGTGAAATTTCCCCACTGGCTCACTTCTCCGTTCTTATCACTGTCTAGTAAATGTACCCCTAAATCTGACTGACCTGGCTCAGTAAATCCTATTAAAGGCCAAGATAAACGTGGACCCATCTGTAAGTAGGAGATAATCACAAAGTGGAAGTACAGTGGTGAAATAAAGGCCTGAGAATTAAAGTACTCCCTGCACATTTAAATTGTACCAGGTTTAGAGAGTTAAATGTATTAGCAAAATGTTTATTTTAGGTTTACCGATAAAGCTTGTTGACAGATGAATCTCTACTCTAAAGAATTGTCTCTAATGGACCAAAGCCTACCAATGGTGCTGACACCCTGGAAACCGTGACAACTACACTTATCATAATCTGTGTTTTCGTTTTTGTATTGACACAAAATGTATTTTACCATCATTTGATAAAAGTTATAGCGGACACGTGAAGAGACATTTTAGATTTTGTTTTTTATTATTTAACTGGCAACCCTATTCTGTTCGTAGTCAAGTATCCCTTAGTATGTTAGAATAGAGTTTTGTGCAAACTGCAAATATATTACAATTTTTACACCACTTGCGCTTATTAGATCTTGCATACCATCTCTCGCTTCCGCTAAACAGGTGAAGTTGTATTTTTTTTTTTCACCTCTGAGAGCTAATCTGGATCTTTCTTGCGTACGTCACATTTGTGCATGCTAATAATATTAGTACATTGTTATTTAAAAACATCTCAGAGGATATGATAAAAAAAAAATCAGGTCTAAATGTTGTACCCCTTGCAGTCAACACCACTTGTCACAAATCCGCAACTTCCCATACTTGGAACTCCACATCTGCACAAAGCAAATCGAACCACAGCGTTCTCCCCAACCTGACCAATATTAGGCAGATGGTATGTATTCTTAATAAATAACTTATTATCTTGTATAGTTAAACCAGGGAGATCCAAGCCCTATGCTTGGTACCTTCTGCCAAGATATTAATAAATTACATTACAGTAAAAAAAAAAATTCCCTGGGCACAGTAAAATGAAACAGTGAATAGAAATACATACTGTAATAAGGCAAACCAAAAACATCAGGGTAGGAAAATACCATCTACCCTACAAAAAAACTCATTCTGGGGCAGATGTATTAACCTGGAGAAGGCATTAGGAAGTGATAAACCAGTGATAAGTGCAAGGTGATAAACGCACCAGCCAATCAGCTCCTGTTAATTTACATATTGGAGCTGATTGGCATGTGTGTTTATCACCTTGCACTTAACACTGGTATATCACTTCCTTATGTCTTCTCCAGGTTAATACATCTGCCCCTCTATTTGCAAATTCAAGGAACTGCAATAAGTTCCCCGTTAAGTTAATAAAATGTTATGTCCGCTGTAGAGCATAGTGCTCCGTTATAAAACACCAAATTTCTGAGGAAATAGCCCCGGACTAGTGGCTGAGAAACGCATCAAGCACCGCTAAGCATTGCCGCATGTTGAACTCTGCAGACTGATCCACACCGCGAGCTGCTACAGACGGAGGTCAGCTCAGTCCCCGCTAGCTCCAATTCACCGCTTTGAAACACTTGGGTAGCCGGCACCTGGTGTTAAGAAGGAAGCTCCCACGGAGCGCTCAAATAGAAGCTGAGGTAAGCGCTGTTCCCTCACAGACTGTCAGTCATTAGTGGGACATATCAAGATTAACAGCCTACACTATAATAGTGTTTTGCACCAAATTGCCCCAGCAAAGCCTCTTAATATTGGTCCGCTATATTTTGGTGTTTTAAAATAGAGCCAGGGCCGGCGCTTCCAGTAGGCAGCTTTAGGCAGCTGCCTATGGGCGGGTGATCTGAAGGGGCGGTCAACTGAGAATGCCCTGGAAAATTTATGCTGCAGAGTGAAGGCAGAGCCGGCTCGATCGTTACGCCGGGTACGCCCTGAATACAGCGTTACAGTGAGAGCGGTGCTGTAGTGGCTCGTCACGGCATCGCGCTGAGGAGCAGCAGTGGCAGCGGTGAGGATTTGTCTTCGTGTCAAGCTGTGCTGCCTGCGGACCTGCAATAGAGTGACAGAGGCGGCATTTTGAAAGCAGCACTAGCTGTGAGTTAATCGCAGCTAGTGCTGCATTCAAAATGCCGCCTCTGTCACTCTATTGCAGGTCCACGGGCAGCACAGCTTGACCGTGCAGTAGCCAGCAAGTTACCTCAGCAGCCTTCATGTGTCCGGCGTAGACTCTGTTCCGGACGCTGAGGTATTCGTAACCTCCGAGTTGCCTCTAGGAGGGGACAGATCCTTTTCCACCTTCCGGAAAGAGAAGGTGCTGCAGGGGCAGGCAGGAGTGGGGAGCGGAGAAAGGAGCACACAAGAGAAGAAAGAGCAGGACAACCTGCTCCCTGCCACCAGAGCACCTCACAAGCCCCCTTTCTGAGTAAGTATGCTCATCCATAGGCAGAAAGAATGTTTTTAGTGCACTCAGGCTGCTGCTGGTTCCCCCGCACTCTGTAAAGTAAGTGCTGCTCTTGGTTGTCCAGACACTGCCACAGTGGCGCAAGCAGGGGGGTTTCTGAATATCCAGAAACCACCCCTGATCAGCCAAATTATTTTTTTGCAGAGACAGAGACAGCTGTGTTTCTGTCTCAATACAAACCGCGATCGCGACCGTGGTGCTGCAGGGACCTCTCATCAGCAGAGCTCCGTCGCACTCTCTGCATAGTGGAGCATGAGAACTGCTGCTCCCTCACCTACTCCTCAAATTCTGCAGGTGCCGTACCACCAGCTCCCTATATCTTCACATATATATGCAGGCACCCAGCGCACACAGCATTACTATTAGGAGAGCCGGACCACCCCTGTCTCTGTCTCTCTCTCTCCACACGCACACACACACACTCACACTCACACACACATATATAATATATATATATATATATATCATAAAGGAAGGTCTGGCTCTCCTTGTATCAAAACAGCACTGGGTGCCAGGGTCATGAATACCAATGTAATTTATAAGGGTTCTCTACCACAGGTTGATTTTAGGTGAGAGGTGTGTGTGTGTCCCAAAGACTTAATTGGTTTATTTATTATTTGTAATGTATTTTTAATATATTCCTTCAGCTAAATTTGCCCAAAACGATATAATTACCATCACTGGCAGATACTTATGGGCCCTACACACATACCGATCCGCCGACGAGCTGCCCGACGGCGGATAGGGGGCGACCCGAAGGCGGGGGGGGCAGTGACGGGGGGAGTGAAGTTTCTTCACTCCCCCCGTCACCCGGCTCCATAGCAGTGCAGGCGAATATGGACAAGGTCGTCCATATTGGCCTGCATGCATAAGCGACACGGCACCAACGATTAACGAGCGCGGGGCCGCGCATCGTTAATCGTTGGTGCCTATACACAGAACGATATGAATGAGTTCTTGTTAATTTATGAACGAGAACGTTCATATCGTTCTGTTTTATCTGCCAGTGTGTAGGGCCAATTACTGTAACAACAGAACTTTATCAAATTAAAAATAATAAAGAAACCAATGAAGATTCTGGGACACACATACTGTACAATACATCTCTCTCCTAAAATTAACCTGCAGTAGAGAACCCTTATGAATGGTATTAGAATATTTTTAATAATTTTCTTACCGTATAAAAAATACTTATGTACCTTTTAGACTGTGGTTACTGGTATTCATGATTACTAACTCTTATAACCACTCTCCTCATATTTTCACCCAGTTAGTATTGGAACCCCATGCCAACTATACCTCCATATACCTCCACGAGTTATACATGAATTACCTGTTTGTTCCATGTAATGTTAGCACCTCTCACCATCATTCTGTGCTTCTCTCCATCCCCCACTGTCTCACCCTGTCACTGCCTCTCCCTATCACCTTCTCCCTGTCATCCACTGCCTCTCCCCGTCACCCTTTCCTGTCACCCACGGCCACTCTCCTACTATCTCTCCACATCACCTCTCTCTTGTGTCACCCATTCCCTGGCAGCAACCACTGCATCCCTCTGTTACCCATTCTCTGGTGTCATCTACTGCCTCTCACTGTCACCCTCTTCTGTCACCCACTGCTCCTCAGTCTCTCACTATCTCCCCGCCACTAAATGTCTCATCATCTGCCTCATCACAAGCTTCCCATTGCCCTCTCTCCTGTCACTCTCTGCCTCTTCAAGGCATCACTCTTACCCAGTCATTTGGATATGACATTCCCTTTGAGGCCATGCACTTTGGGGCAAGACCACACCCACTTTTCCAGGGGTGTGTACACCTTTGGCGCACACAAATAATACCCTTCCCCTGTCATGGTGTCCCCCCACCAGTCATTTTGCTCTGTATATGCCACTGTGTACTTCAGTGGCATTAGGAAGTGCCAGCTGCCACCTTATTGCACCCAGTTCAAAACTAATGGGAAATGCACTTATTAATATGCAAAATACTATGACCAGCACCAAAATACCATCCTATAAATAAACAAAATTCTTTGTCCCATGCAGACACACTTTATCAAATACTGGGGCAGATGTATTAACCTGGAGAAGACATAAGGAAGTGATAAACCAGTGATATGTGCAAGGTGATAAACGCACCAGCCAATCAGTTCCAATATGTAAATTAACAGTAAGAAGCTGATTGGCTAGGGGGGGGGGGGGAGGGTGTGTGTGAGTGTGTGTGTTCAAGAGTTTTGCCTAGGGTGCCAAATGGGTAGATGCTAGAATCAAGTGGGCTAAGGGACCTTTTCCGTAAGGGGGAGGAGTTACGGCGCAAGGGGGAGGAGCTAGGCCAGCGGGATAGTTCCTCTACTATCCACGCCACCAACTATTACCTTTAGTAATTAGGTGGTGAGCGAAGCGGAGCGGAGCGAGCCACCGTGCCCGAAGCGTGGCGAGCGAAGCGAGCCCGCGAGGGTACTTTTCGGGTACCCTGTTCGCCCGTAGCTCCTCCCCTGGTGACGTAGCTCCTCCCCTCAATACGTCACAAGGTCCCTTCAGCCCCTCCGATATAGAACCAACCGTGCCAAATGACCTTGCACCGGCCCTGAATAGAGCACTATGCTTTACAACAGATACATAACATTTTATTCACTTAACGGGGAACTTTTTAACTGACAAGCAATTTAAAAGACTTTGTATCTATTTCAGCTGCGTCTCAGCTATTTGTGAAAATACAGCATGTGAGGATAAAAAAAGGTTTCACATAATATTGTTACAAATTAACAAAGAGAGCTTCAAAAATATGGATACAACAATTTGTCTCTTCTCCAAATAAAGGATACCATGAGCGGATCTCCAGTGCTGGGTCTGCAGATTCTATAAAGGCTCCAAAGAGATTTTATATTGTCAATTTTTGTATATTTTATTGTGTTTGTTTTATTATGATACTTATCCGTAATAAATTGTGAAATTTAAGATACTTTCATAGACGGCGCTTCCCTTCTTTGCTTCTTTTTTGTATACCATTGTTTGAGGTTCAACTCCTCAAAACGTGAAGCTGCAGTCATTGTTAAGTATCCATTTGCATTATGAAGTGTCTCACAGCCAGGACACCAGCTCCCAATTGTGTTGTTGTTTCTGTTTTTGATCATTAACACGTTTAACAATAACATGGTCATTAGCTACGAGACAGTCCTATGCAGGGGCGTGGCCAGAACTAAGTGGGCCCCATAGCAACATTTTAAGGGGCCCCCTGTCCCAATGATTCTAGAGAGGCACCAATTATTAATTTTATGCTCCATAATAGTGCCATCGTTTATTTCATAAACCATAGTAGTGCCTAATTCATTTTTGAACCGTAAAAATGCCCTAGTTCACATTATGTCACACTATAGGGCTGTCCCAGTATGCAATATGCCACACAGTACCCCCAATTCACATTATGATATAGTGTCACCAGCTCATATTATGTCACATTGCAGTGCTCCCAGTTCATATGATGCCACACTATAGTGCCTACACTTCATATTGTGCCACATTACAGTTCCCCGGTTCATATTAGGTAACATTATAAGGCCCTCCAGTTCATTTTTTAACACATTACAATGAGCAGGTCCAGAGGCATAACTAAATATATTGTAGGTCCCAAGTCGTAAGTTTGTAAGGGCCCCTACATCACATGCAACTTTGACAGGGAAAGAGGGCCCCTCTCAGCTCTGGGCCCCATAGCAACTGCACTGCCTGCACCTATGGTAGCTACGCCCTTGGTCCTAGGATAAAGGAAATAAAGCTTTCAGAGGGTAACGTGAGTGGACAGGCATAGGTGTCGGAAAGGGGGAGGGGGTTCAAAGGGGTGAATTGACCTCCCAAAAATAATTTAAGAGGTTGCAGTCTATGTACTGGGTCGAAGAGTGCAGTGCGGCCGCCATCTAGGGTTACCACGGGCAGTGTCAGGATGGAGATAATTCCCTTTCCGGCTGTTCCCCCTCCTCCCACCCCACAGCCCTTCTCCACCCTCCTCCATGGAACTGCTCCCCCCTGCACCCACCTCCGGCCCCTACAATGTGTGCCCTTCTTACCTCCAACTTCATATGTTACTCATCTCTTCCCCCCTTGGATCCACCTTTGTCCTTTCTCTCCCTCCCACGTAGCACTCCCCCCAGATAGAGATATCTATATAAATATATAACATTCAGCCATTTAGGGGCACCAAAATTACCCAAACCTAAAATCATTGCGGCTCCCCTGTGGGCAGGTAAGTACCAGAAAGTGAAGGGGGACAAAAATAGGATTTTGGTACCTACCAGTAAATCCTTTTCTCGTAGTCCGTAGAGGATGCTGGGGTCCACATTAGTACCATGGGGTATAGACGGGTCCACCAGGAGCCATTGCCACTTTAAGAGTTTGAGAGTGTGGGCTGGCTCCTCCCTCTATGCCCCTCCTACCAGACTCAGTCTAGAAACTGTGCCCGAGGAGACTGACATCTTCGAGAGAAGGATTATACACAGATAGTGGTGAGATTCACACCAGCTCACACATACAAGGCACGTCAAGCCAACTAGCTTGAACAACTCAGCAACAGCTGAAACATTACTTACCAAGTAACAATGCAGCACTCAACTAAAACGAAGTTGTACTGTACCCAATAACATTTGCAGGAAAACAAAGCGCTGGGCGGGCGCCCAGCATCCTATACGGACTACGAGAAAAGGATTTACCGGTAGGTAACCAAAATCCTATTTTCTCTTACGTCCTAGAGGATGCTGGGGTCCACATTAGTACCATGGGGATGTACCAAAGCTCCCAGATTGGGAGGGTGAGCGCGGAGGCTCCTGCAGAACTGATGGAGTGAACTTCAGGTCATCAGAGGCCAAAGTATCGAACCTGTAAAACTTTGCAAACGTGTTCGCCAAGTTGCAGCTCGACAAAGTTGCACTGCCGAGACACCTCGGGCAGCTGCCCAGGAAGACCCCCCCCCTTACATGTAGAGTGGGCCTTAACAGATTTTGGACACAGCAGTCCTGCCGTGGAATAAGCGTGCTGGATAGTAAACCTGATCCAGCGAGAGATTGTCTGCTTAGAAGCAGGACACCCAGTCTTCTTTGGATCATATAGGACAAACAGAGAGTCCGACTTCCTGTGACGAGAAGTTTTCTTCACATATATCTTCAGAGCCCTTACGACATCCAAGGACTTTGAAGTAATCGAGGAGTCAGCAGCCACTGGCACCACAATAGGTTGGTTGATATGAAATGCCGACACAACCTTTGGAAGAAACTGCGGACGAATCCGGAGCTCAGCTCTATCTTAGTGGAAAATTAAGTAAGGGCTTTTACAGGATAAAGCCCCCAGCTCGGACACACGTCTAGCAGAAGCTAAAGCCAACAAAGTGACCACCTAAGAAGTAAGAAATTTGAGCTCTACCTTTTGCAGAGGCTCAAACCAATCTGATTGGAGGAACTGCAACACCACGTTAAGGTCCCAAGGCGCCGTAGGTGGTACAAAGGGAGGTTGGATATACAGAACTCCCTTCAAAAAGGTCTGAACCTCAGGGAGGCCAGCCAATTGTTTCTGAAAGAAAATGGACAGGGCTGAAATCTGGACCTTCACAGACCCCGACCACAGACCCATATCCACTCCTGCTTGCAGGAAGAGGAGGAAACTCCACCGTAGGAAACTTCTTGGACTCACGCCAAGAGACATATTTCTTCCAAATACGATGGTAATGTTTAGACGTTACCCCTTTCCTAGCCTGTATGAGGGTAGGAATAACTTTCTTCAGAATGCCCTTCCGAGCAAGAATCAGGTGCTCAACTTCCATGCCGTCAAACGTAGCCGCGGTAAGTCTTGATAGGCGAACGGCCCCTGCTGCAGCAGGTCCTCCGGAAGAGGAAGAGGCCTCGGCTCTTCTTGCAGTAGATTCAGAAGGTCCGCGTACCAAGCCCTTCTTGGCCAGTCTGGGGCAATGAGGATCGCTTGAACCCTTGTTCTCCTTATGAGCTTTAGGATTCTTGGGATGAGTGGGAGTGGCAGAAACACGTACACTGACTGGAACACCCACGGAGACACCAGGGCGTCCACTGCCTGTGGGTCCCTTGACCTGGAACAATACCGGTGAAGCTTCTTGAGGAGACGAGAGGCCATCATGTCTATTTGGGGTAGGCCCCAAAGATCTGTTACTTCCTTGAACACCTCCGGATGGAGTCCCCACTCTCCTGGATGGAGAACGTGTCTGCTGAGGAAGTCTGCTTCCCAGTTGTCTACTCCCGGAATGAAGATGGCTGACAGCGCCAATGCATGCAGCGCCAATGCATGCAGAAAAGTCCAGAGGAGTATTCTTGTCACCTCTGACATTGCAGCTCTGCTCTTCGTTCCGCCCTGTTGGTTTATGTAAGCCACTGTTGTTACGTTGTCCGACTGCACTTGAATTGCCCGATTTCTCAGAAGAGGGGCCGCCTGAAGAAGACCGTTGTAGACGGCTCTTAGCTCCAGAATGTTGATGGGCAGGCTAGCTTCCAGGCTTAACCACCGTCCTTGGAAGGTTACTCCTTGAGTGACTGCTTCCCAGCCCCTGAGGCTCGCATCCGTTGTTAGCAGGACCCAGTCCTGAATCCCGAACCTGCGGCCTTCCAGGTGGTGAGGCAATTGGAGCCACCAGAGGAGTGAAATCCTCGCACTTGGCGACAGACAAATTCTCTGATGCACGTGAAGGCGAGATCCCGACCACCTGTACAGGAGATCTAGTTGGAAGATCCAAGCATGGAACCTCCCGTACTGGAGAGCCTCGTAAGAGGCCACCATCTCTCCCAATAGGCAAATGCATTGATGAACCGACACCCGAGGTGGCTTCAAGACATCCCGGACCATGGATTGGATCACCAACGCTGCACTTCCGTATCTAGGATCATTCCCAGATGACAATCTCTGGGTTGGTTCCAAATGTGACTTTGGAAAGTTCAGAATCCAACCATGACTCTGGAGCAGTCGCATTGTGAGAACAATGGACTGCAGCAGCTTCTCCTTGGACGATGTCTTTATCAGGAGATCGTCCAGATATGGAATGATGTTCACACCCTGCTTGCGGAGGAGTATCATCATTTCAGACATAACCTTGGTAAACACCCTCGGTGCTGTGGAGAGACCGAATGGCAGGGCCTGGAACTGAAAATGACAGTCCAGAAATGCGAAGCGGAGATAAGCCTGATGCGGTAGCCAGATCGGAATGTGAAGGTACGCATCCTTGATATTCAGTGATACCAGGAATTCCGCCTCTTCCAGACCTGATATCACCGCCCTGAGAGACTCCATCTTGAACTTGAACTCCTTTAGAAAGGGGTTCAATGATTTTAGGTTCAGAATGGGCCTGACCGAACCATGCGGTTTCGGTACCACAAATAGGTTCGAATAGTAACCTTTGTTCAGCATGTGAGGTGGTATCGGCACAATGACTTGTGCCTCTACCAGCTTTTGGACAGCGTCTTGAAGTATTGTGCTGTCCTCCAACAGAGTTGGTAAGCCCGACTTGAAAA